>NW_003852459.1:506113-508366 GCF_000181295.1 Otolemur garnettii | reverse complement strand
AGTCAGCTCCTAGATTTTGTCAATTTGCATTGGCCCAATTAAAGTAGGAGAATCTTGTTTATTCCCAATGCCATTTAAACATATTCTATCATTTGGCTATTGGAAGAGCAACATTGTAATATACATAATGATGTGAGTTATTCAGTTCATTCCTATCCCAGCATATGATACAAGAATATCTTAAAAAACAGAGATAGGAATGAGAGTGAGGCAAAGTCATTTTCATTTTTACATTCCCGACCATATTAATAGTGCCGAAAATGAAAGAATTTAAATGGATGAAATATAGATGTCCTCTCTTAAATAGCAAGCTCTAAACCAGAAAAATATGCTCACATTGTGAAATCTATTTTTCAAATCTACTGGAAAAAAATATTAATTAAGATATTAGTTAGATTCATATCTATTATCCTTATTTGAATATAATTTTCTCTAAATATTTATGTTTCTAAAGGTCAGTTCTGATTTTTCACAATGTGTTTATATTTTACAGATTGTTTACAGTGGGAAAGAATTGAACCATCCTTTTGGACTGTCGCATCATGGGAATTATGTGTTCTGGACTGATTATATGAATGGTTCCATTTTTCAACTAGATTTGATAACGAGTGAGGTGACATTATTGAGGCATGAAAGACCACCCCTGTTTGGGCTTCAGATTTATGATCCACGAAAACAACAAGGTATTAATAAACAAAGTGGCTTTGGGATTTCACATATAATAATACTTCACGGTAGTTATAATAAGATTTTTATTTTAACAGTGTTGCTCAAGTTTTATAATACAAGGTATCTAGTTTGCTCCAAAGTAAATCAAATCTTAGACTTTGTTATCATAAAAAATTATATTTTATTGTTCTAAATAGCCTGAGTGAGTAACTTTGGAGATGCTGCCTGAGTGAGTGAAGGTAAAAATTTTCTCCAAATATATCTTTTTTTTACCTTATTTTCAATGAAGGAGGCTGTTCGCTATTTAAAGTGAAAAAACTATCTTAATGTTTTCAAAGAGTAGATACTGTGAACAGTGAGAAAAACTTCATTTGAAAAGATGATTATTACAATATTGAAAATAATAAATTATATAAGAAAAATGTTCTTTGTTTAAAGTATCTTGGTATATTTACAAGGTTTATTTCTATATAGATCTAAGGAACATATAATTATTTTAGAGATGTAAGAGTATAATAATCTGCCAAAATTATGTCTTATTAAAGTCAGATAGCGTTGTTATATGTTTTATCTGCATGAGTTTAATATTTATTATGATAACCACAAACAGTATTATTCAGAATTTAGGTAATTAAACAGAGAAAGCAATTTAGTAAATTAGGTAGTAGATTTTTTTCATGAATATAAATAGTCACTGTTTCTTTTTCCTGGAGATATCCTTGTGAAAACTTGTGAAGTTTGCATTTCAGTAAATATAGGATGAATAAACTATATCCTGAGTCTTGCAATGCATAAGGTCAATGGGAAGTTGTCCTGAAACAAAGTGTTTTGAAGTTAATTCATCTAAATGAAGATCTTAAAGCAAACTATCTCATTCACTCATTCGAAGGTTTCAGATTTTTCTTACTATATTAAAATTGCTTGATTATGACACAAACACAATTTTCTAAAACAAGGAAAGTGTGTAAATGGAGACATATCAATAGCTAGTAAAAGATAAAGTTAACATTTGAAAGAATAAAACTGAACTTATGTGGATAGTAGATGCTACAGTGTGAGCAAGAAATGAAGGATAGAGACAATTGCCTAGGTAGGTTGCAGGTACTATTTTCTGCTCCATTCATGTACCTCCATTGCTTTCTTCCCCCTGCTGTTGTAATTTGTCTACCCTGACCAGGAATAAGACTACCAGTAGGACCAGTCCTTATGTCCTGTGGCCTCTTGTTTTCTGGATTATTGTTCTTTAATTTTACAATTACTGATTTCCTGCATGTCATCACACCATTCAAATACAATCACATTTTCCTTATTTTTTTTTTGCATTTTTTGGCTGGGACCGGGTTTGAACCCGCCACCTCCAGTATATGGGGCCAATGCCCTACTCCTTTGAGTCATGGGTGCTGCCCCACATTTTCTATTTATTAAATTATTTTTTACTTCAAAATATTTCAGTGGTGCAAATGTTTTTGTTACGGGGTAGATTTATAATGCTTTAGTCAGGGCTATAATTGTGCACATCTTCTGAATAGTGTTCATTATACTGGTAGGTAGTTTTTTTCTGTTCTCTTCTTCCTATCCTCCCCT
>NW_003852459.1:503376-505476 GCF_000181295.1 Otolemur garnettii | reverse complement strand
ATGGTTTCCACAGAGGTTGTACTAGTTTGCAATCCCACCAACAGCATACAAGTATTGCTTTCTCTCTTCATCTATTTTTGGACTTTTTAATATAAGCCATTATGATGGGATAAGGTAATATCTCATTGTGGTTTTAATTTGCTTTAACCTGATGTTTAGAGACACTGAGCATTTTTTCATGTTTTTTGGCCATTTGTCTACCTTCTTTTGAAAAGCATGTGCTACAGTCTTTTGCTCAGTTTTTGATAGAATTGTTTCTTTGTTTTGTTTTGTTTGTTTGTTTGTTTCTGATTTTGCTTGAGTTCTTTGTAGATTCTGGATATCAGTTCTTTGTCAACTGTATAGTTTATGAATATTTTCTCCCATTCATAAAGGTTGTGGATTTACTCTATTGATTATTTCCTTTCTTGTGCAGAAGACTTTTAATTCAATAATGGCCCATTTATTTATTTTTGTTGTTGCTGGAATTGCTTTCAGGGTCATAGTTATAAATTCTTTGCCTAAGTTGACATCTAGAAGAGTTTTTCCTACAATTACTTCTAGAATACTTATGGTCTTATGATTGAACTTAAATCTTTTATATGATCTGAATTAATTTCTGTGAGTGGTGTGAGATAGGGTCTTGTTTCATTCTTCTACATTTTCAAAGCAAGTTATTGAATAGGGATTCTTTTCCATGGCCTATGTTGTCTGATTGATTGAAGATGAGTAGCTGTAGGTATATGGTTTCATATCTGCATTCTTTCTGTTGGTCTGTCACTATTTTTGGAACAATACCATGCTGCATTTCTTACTAATGCCTTGTAGTATAGTTTGAAGTCTGATAATGTTATGCCTCCAGATTTGTTCTTTTTTGCTTAAGATTGTTTTGGCTATTAGGGCTCTTTTCTGGTTCCAAACAAAGCATACAACATTACCGTTTTTAAAATCAGTGAAATATGAGATTGGTATTTTGATGGAGATTGCATTGACTTTGTAAATCACTCTCCTGAGTGTTATATAATTCTCACTGTAGAAGTCTTTCATGTCCTTAGTTAAGTATATTTCTATGTATTTTATTTTCTTTATAGCTATTGTGAATGGTATTGAGTGTTGATTTGACTCTTAGCTTGACTGGTATTGGTATATAGAAACACCAACATTTTGTGTATACTGAGTTTGCAACCTGAGACATTATTGAACTTATTTATCAATTCCAGGAGTTTCTTGGCTGAGTCTTTGGGATTTTCTATGTACAAGATGGTATCCTTATCAAAAAGTGATATTTTGGTCTTCTTTTTCCTTATTTGGACATCTTTTATTTCTTGCTCTTGCTCGATTGCTCTTCTAGGAGTTCCAGAACTCTGTTGAATAAAGTTGATGATAGAATCCTGTCTTGTTCTGGTTTGTAGGGGGAGTGCTTTCAACTATGATGTTGGCTGTGGGTTTATCAAGTATGGCTTTTTAAATTTCGAGTTTGTTGAATATTATTATCATGAAAGGATGCTGAGTTTTGTCAAATACTTTTCCTAAAATTATTGAGATGATCATATAGTCTTTGTTTTTGCTTCTGTTCAAGTGGTGAATTGCATTTATTGATTTATGTATATTGAACCAACCTTACAAACCTGGATAAAGTCCACTTGGTCATGCTGGATTATATTATTGATGGGCTATTGAACATGGTTTGGTAGTATTTTATTGAGGAATTTTGTATCTAATTCATAAGGTACATTGGTCCATATTTCTCCTGCTTGGTTGTGTTATTTTCTTGCTTTGGTATGAAGGTGATACTGCCTTCATAGAATGAGTTAGAGAGGATTTCCTCTAAATTCCTTGAATTTATTAAATTGTGAAATAATTTATAAGTGTGGGTACCAGCTCTTTTTTGCAGAATTCAGCTGTGAATCCATATGGTCTGGGGCTTTTTGTGTTGGATGATATTTTATTACTGTTTCAATCTCCCTGCTCATTAGTGATCTGTTCAGGAATGTATTTCTTCCTGACAGAGTCTTGGGAGGATGTGTGTTTCCAAGAGTTTGTATATTTTCTCTATGTTTTCTAGTTATGTGTGTAAATATTTTCATAATATTCACAGATGATATTTTGTATTTCTGTATT
>NW_003852459.1:501385-502084 GCF_000181295.1 Otolemur garnettii | reverse complement strand
GAATCTTACTGGTTTTAATGACCATTTTGTATCTGGATATCTGAATCTCTACTGATACCTGGCAAATTTGCCTCAAAAAATTGCATTGAATAAATTTTTCATGCTTTTAGCTCTTTCTTCTTCTCCCTCAGGGATACACCATAATTTGTATATTTGTTTGCTTTGCATAATCTTATATTTCTCTAAGTGATTGCTTACTATTTTTATTCCCTTTTCTGCTTCCTTGAAAGACTAGGTTAGTTTGAGAGCCTGGCCTTCAAGCTCTGAGATCCTTTCTTATTGGTTTAGTCTGCTACTGAAATTTTCTGCTGTGTTTTGAAATTCCCTATGACTCTTTCATGTCTTTAAGTTCTACTATATCTTTTTTATGTTATCTAGCTCTTTTGCAACTTTTTAATTGATTTTTTGAAAATTTTTTTTGGCTTCTCTTTGTTGGTTTTCAATTTTTTCTTCTATTCCTTGCATCTTATTTGCCATCGACATCCTAATTTCCATTTCTGCTATTTCATAAATTTCTTTGTGGTTTGAGCCTCATACTATACCTTCAGTTGTGATCTGTGGGGGGTATTGAACTATTTTGTTTTTTTTGTGTTGCCAAGCTTTTTGGCTTATTTCTTCTCACATGAATCTCAGTTTTCTAGATGTATGGGCAACTATTCCTCTTTGCTGGAAACTCTCTTGCTTAACTACAAAAAAAGG
>NW_003852459.1:498362-501223 GCF_000181295.1 Otolemur garnettii | reverse complement strand
CATGAAAAGCCTGCAGTACAGCTTTTCTATTTTGTCCTATTCAACTATTATTGCCAGAGTTAAAGCTGATTGTAGATGATCTCTTAATGGGGTGGTGAGTTATTCCTCAGGTCATTCTAGGAAGGTAAGGTTGGTGGCTGGGTGAGAACCTTCTCAATGGAGGCTGAAATTGTTGAGATTTCTCTACTCAGGGCTACCTGCAGAAGTGACAGTGGCCACTGGTCAAGTCAATCTAAGCCAGGGGTTCTCAACCTTCCTAATCTGCCATATATTTTCATTATTACAAAGGGGTCATGACCCAGAGGTTGAGAACTGCTGATCTAAGCAGTGTTCATGTGTGCCTGCTTGGTGAGCATTTGCTCAAACCAGGTTGTATATAATGATGGCTTAAGGCTGGGGGTTCCCTGGCTGGATTTTAGACCCAGGGCAATTCTGCTGGGCCAGTGGTGGGGTCTTGGAGTCCAGGAGCAGTGCCCAAATTTGGGGGGAAGTTTTCTAGGCCTTGGAGTAGCTCTGGAGCCATAGGGGCTGTGCCTTGGGCTGTGGTGCAAAAGCTTCAGATCCAGAACTGAGGCTGAGGAAGCAGAGCCAGCAGGCAGAAGGCTGTTCTGACTTGGGGCATAGAGTTTGGGCTACACAAGTGGTGGGATTTCCAGACTTGGGCACAGAGGCAGGGATGCAAGGGGAGAAGGCTATTTTGCCAGCTCAGGGACCACATTGCATAAGTGGAGGTTGGTTCCAGTATCCTAGTTATCATACAGTTCCCTCCACCATCCCAAGTCCTGTCAAGAAAGTCACAAAAAACTTCCCATTTTGAGCTTATAGAACCCAAAACAACTCCTCTGCTCAGATATTACACCACTGGAGGTGAGGGGCACTTAGCTCTTAGTCATGGAGTATAGCTCAGAGGAGTGACCGCTCTGTCTGCCACCTCCCAACCTATTGGAGGTGCTGTGAAGGCTACTGCTGCAGAACTAAGACCTGTATAGACCTGGCGCCATATACCTAAGAGCTCAGTTGGGCATCAGCTGCAGAAATCTGAGATTGCAGCCATCAGATCCTTACTGCATCTGTTCTCCAGTGCTGTGACTCAGCGCAGACTCTAGACTGATTTCTAGTTAGTGACAGAGACCTGTGGCAGTGGACAGAACTCCTTCACAGCACAGCTAGAGTGCCTGTGGGGTGAGCCTGGTACTTCAATTCTCTGTCGTTCTCATCTTCTCCAATCATAGATATCTTCCCACAGATCCCTTCAATCTTGTTAATGAATTTCCCTTCACGCATAGTGCCCTTTGTTGCTTCTCTGGGATTTCACAATGTTCCTTCCAGGAGCAGCTATCCATACTTAGTCATCTGTGTACAGTTTATGAGCTTTTCCTTGAGAGCAGTCTGCTTCTAGTCTGACATCTTCCCTGAGGTCTCCCACTTCTCTCTATTCTTGATCCATTTATCTACATGAGATTCCTCAGCCTTGACATTTTTTGTCAGATGATTCTTCATAGGGAGCTGTCCTGTCTACAATCACACTTTCCATTTCCTGTCTCTTTAGAATTTTTCCTCTTGAATGTCATTGCTGAATTCCTTCCAGTAATAGACCACAATGTTATTACAATCTACATATTCTTTAAACTTTCAATTGATTTAATGAGTTGATGAATTAAATGCAATACATGGAGAAAAATGTCCAGACTTACTGTAAATGGAATTGGGATAAACGTGAGTTTTAATATCTCCTTTCAAAACTTTGAAATCATAATGAAAGATTTAACGAAGATTTGTTCTCTTCATATAATTTCTGTGAGGATTAAATGACATTATATTACCTTACATACATACACTGCCTGCAAACAATTTATATTGGTTACTTTGTCCCTATAATTCAATCAGAAACATTAACTTTTAGAGTTTCCTTACATATAAACATTTTAAATAAATATTTAATGAAGTAATATGATACAATAATATAAAACAAAGTATCTAACACTGATAGTGGAATGGTATGGTACCATCTAACACTGATAGTGGAATGGTACTCCAAAAGATGCCATTCAGATATAATTTTGCAATGCTGACCCTTGGATGGACATTGGTCTTTTAAAGGTGCTTTTCTCCTTTTTGATTAAAGGAACATTAAAATGTAAACTTACTTTGATTACTAACTCTTTATGAGCTTTTATTGTAGAAACCATTATGATCTGCCTTACTGAGTGCATGTATTCAGTCAAAGTGACTGGTTAACTTAGGTGTACTAATACATTAATTTAACCTTTCTACCCAGTCTTCATATAGCTAATGATTATCAAGTATTTACCTGGACCTTTAAGCAGATAAAACAATGTGGAAACGATTCCTAGTTAAGATCTCTTATTATTCAATCAATAGACTTTGAAAATGAATAATCTACTCTAATTTTTTTCCATTTTTTTTACTGTATTGATCAAAGTAGCTAGATTGTATGTGAAATAAAATGGATTTTGATGTCCAAATGTGGGCATGTCATCTTACCATGTTAAAATTTTCTCTCAGTGGTGTTTCTCTTTACATCTTTTGAATATCAGGTATTTGAAAATACATAATCAGTGACACGTAAACTTTGGTTATATACTGTCCTATTAAACTGTTTTTTAAGGATGAAATTATGTCAGTTTGAATACAAAAACAGCATTCTAAGTAATACACATCTCCATTTCTTCATAGAATGAAAGAAACTAATCCTATATAACCTGTAGTGTCTCTCTCTCCATCATCCCCACTCCAAGACTACAACCTAAATGATTTTATTTTACACATATAGTGTATGTACACTATATTTATTTTTATATATTATTTATACATATGTGTATAAATATGTATGGTTGGAT
>NW_003852459.1:480615-482358 GCF_000181295.1 Otolemur garnettii | reverse complement strand
TACCTTTCCTATATAATTTCTTATTTTTCATAAACAGAGCAAATTAAATTTACTTCTCAGAATAATGAAAAGAAATGATAATATTCTTCAGGTCATTCCTTCTGATCTTTGAGTACACAATGATAATCTATGGGAATGTGTTGAATATTTATTGCATATAGCAGCATTTGAGAGGTTTTTTATTTCTTACTTCTTATTATTTTCTACATAGTACATGCAACCCCTCAGGCCCATAGTACCACAGTATAATAACTTAGCCTTTCATTTTAGTCACATTTCTGGCACTTGCATATTAATCATTTTAGTGTCATATTATGCAGCTCCAAATAATTAAAAGCTCTTTATTTATAAGATTGGAGTAAGATCTTCTGATATAATCAAAATTTTATTAATTGATACCTTGAAAAATGCAACATAGTATAATATAATCCTGACAATTACACTGTCAATTGAGCTGCAAATATTGTCAAGTTCCTTTTAATGTTACACATATAGAGCTTAGTAAAGCCATGAATAGCATAACAACCTTTCAGTCAGTTATGGACCATATACACAGGGCCCCATAAGATGGCAATCCTATTTTTTTATTGTGCCTTTTCTATGTTTAAATATGTTTAGACCTACATATACTTACCACTGTCTTATAGTTACCTACGGTGTTCTGTATGGCAACATACTATACAGGTTTATAGCCTAAGACAACAGGCTATTCCATATAGTCTAGGTGTGTAGTAGGCTATGCCATCTAGGTTTCTATATGCACATTCCATGATCTTCACACAATGATGTGATGATGTATGTCTTAGAATTGATTCCTGTCATTAAACAACATGTGACTGTAAGTAAACTTTCTTCCTTACCTTTCCCACTTACAGGAATAAATGTCACCTAAACGGTGACTACCTAAATTTCATTTACTCTTACTTACACCTCTATAAAACACAATCTCCATCCCGTTCAAAAACTGGTTCACTTTTATCTGAGTTTCCAAGGGTGCCTCACATATGTTCATGAATAATACTATCCTTATTAAATTTTCCTCGCTTCTGCTTAATTGATGTCCATTGTATGGTTAACCAGTGCCTCTGCTCTTTAGGTCTTCTGTCCTTGGGAACTTCACATTCCCCTGATAATAGTAAGGCTGCTGATTATTAAGGGTGCATAGATATCTTATATTTGTTTCCTGGACATGCCAGTGTACTCTTTGCACAAGAGTGAAGACTATTGCCCCCCACTGTCCTCATTCACTATCTCTTCACTGGGGATCCAAAGCCATTTCCCCAGATTCAGTGATCTGCTTTCTTAAACTTCAAAGGTTGAAACCGTTGGGCTTATTTTGGAAACGGTTCTGAGACAGACACTTTTCTATTCTCTTCCTGCTCTTTCACCTAGTACCCAACTGCACACAAACCTCCAGCTGTTCTGACAAATGTGCAAATTTTTCTTCACTACCTATCAATGCATCGTGGATTTTCAAACATTTCTAAGTTTAGTTATGACTCAGCAAGAATGTTAACTACATTACTAAATATGTGTACATATTTATGCCTATGTATATCTCCTAAAAAGAATGTGAACCTAAGGTCTCTCACTGGTTAGAATCAGAGTTCTTTGACACTTTGGCTTCCCTCCTTTTGCAGGTGACAATATGTGCAGAGTAAATAATGGAGGCTGTAGTACACTTTGCCTGGCCATTCCAGGAGGCCGGGTGTGCGCTTGTGCTGATAATCAACTTTTGGATGA
>NW_003852459.1:475673-480070 GCF_000181295.1 Otolemur garnettii | reverse complement strand
TGTAATGCCAGGGCACTCTGCCCAGGGGGACAGCTTGAGACTCTGTCTCAAAAAAAAAAAAAAAAATAGTTGCAACTGAGATGCAGAACTATTGGCTAGATGGATGGCAAGCTGATGTACAACATTGGCCTAGAGTGATTTCAAATGGCTTAGCAGCCTCAGTTTTCTATCTTTGGTAGTAAAGAGCAAAAAGTTACACAAAAAAGGAGACTTCATAGACCTATACAGAATTTATATTCTATCTAAATAATGAAGGACGTGGATTGATTAAGCGGAAATAAAAGCACTTTTATTAACTTTTTCTGGCATTTCTCACTTTACTGCATCTTATTATTCCAAAATGACTCTCTTGAAATTTGTTCTTTCTACCATATACTGTGTCCCTTAAGCACAATAACAGCAGAAATACTATGCATATATCAGTACTATATAAAAGTTTCTAGAGTGATTTAATCTTATATTGTATGTTAGAGTTCTCCAGAGAAACAGAACTAATAGAAGGTATAGAGAGAGGAAAAAAGAAAGAGATTTACTGTATGGAATTTGTTTGTGTGTTTATAAAGGCTAAGAAGTCTTAACGATCTACAGGCAATAAGCTGGAGATCTATGGGAGCCAATGGTACAGGTCTAGTTCAAATGTCAGCAACCTTAAGATCCAGGTAGAGCTTATGTTTCAGTTCAAGGTAGTCAGGCAGGAGAACTTGATTTTACTCATGGGAGGATCAGCCTTTTTGTTCTATTCAGGCCTTCAGCTGATTGAATGAGGCCCACCACATTAGGGAGAACAATCTGTTAAATTTAGTTTACCAATTCAAATATTGATCTCCTCCAAAACACACTCACAGACACACAGAGAATAATGTTTAACTAAATATCTGGGTATCCTACCACTGCCATGAATTGTTAAATAAATATTTCCTGCATTTTATTATAATGATAGTCTCTCAGGATGAATAGTATAATAAAAAAGACTGATTTATCTGTACTATCTTATTTCTTCTGTCAAAATTTTTTTAAAAAGCATATTAAAAGTGTAACATTTGAGAAATAAAAGTATTTTAAATATAAGAATTCAGCAATAAACCATTAAGACATTTTAATGTAGTTTCTTATAAGTGTGTATCAGTGGGGAATATTTTTATTACTACTACCAATACTAGGTAAGATTTATTGAATCCTTGCACTTGTGTGATGTGGTATTTTGCAATAAATTTTTATCATTATCATTAGGTCTTAGGAAACCATATAAGGAAGTGACTATCTCATTTTACAATTCATTATTTAGACTTCAAGGTTAATTAGTTTTCAAATTTTACTTAGTAAAAGGAACATTTGGAATTTTAGATTCTAAATTATTTCATTTTGAAAAGTGAACTTTTTTTATTATTTCAAATTAGTATGAGAGTACAAATTTCTAGTTTACACTGTTTTCACTTCTAAGGTAAAGTTCAATTTGTAGTTGAGCCCTTCACCTGGGGAGGGGAGGAGTGTGCTGAACACCCTCCTATTATTTACTTTAGGTGAGATACCACCAATTGCCCTCCTTCCTCCCACCAATCACCCCCCTTCTGTCTCTTTCCTCTCTCCCTTCTCTCCCCTCCCCCTTGCTAGACTATATTCGTATTATATCATTTGTGTGAGCATGTAGTTGTTTGTATATCGTTTTCATATTAGTATTGAGTACACTGGATCTTTTTTTCCCATTCTTGAGATAATTTACTAGGACAAATGTGTTTCAACTCCATCTAGGTAAACATAAAAGTTTTTTTTCTTATTTTTTCTTATGGCTGAATAGTACTCCATGGTATACATATACCACAGTTTGATAACCTATCCACAAGCTGAAGAGCATTTGAAAGTTATGGTGTATTTCTGTTTTTCAGTTTTGCCTCATTCTGCAGTATAATTTGTCCTTCATTACTACTTAATATGAGAATGAGCATCTTACCATGTAACTAACTATTCTTTGAAACATGACTTTGAATAACTAACTTTCAAACCATTTATTTCCTTTACATATTGGAAGTATCTCTTTACTGCTTATGATTTCTTCTGTATTTTCTCATATAATGCTTGTTCCATTTGTGTTATATCTTCTTTAGGTATTTAGAACAATACCCCACCTCTAAGTTTTATTACTACCACTGTATACAGAGTGTCCCAAGAGTTACTCCTAAAGTCACCATCCATAGGGAAAATGGGAAATTGTAGCTACATGTACCTTTATTTAGAAATATTATAAAATTTCACAAAATATTTATAAAATATTTTCTGCAGGATAACCACCTCTTAGTAAAATTTTTTAATGAGTATTTTGTAAATAAAGGTACAATTAGCTACAATTTCCCATTGTCCCTATGTATGGTGACTTTTGAGACACCCTGTATTATTTTGAACTCTAACTATTAGAGTTGAGAACTTCAAATTTCCTTTTATTGTTGTCATCTTCCACAATTTTAGTCTATCTTATTATAATTTAGGATTTCTGACCAAGAATATTATTTTGAATTATCAAAATAATGATAAAAATATTTTTGACATTTATAGTTAATTAAATTCATTTTACATTAACATTTACATTTTAAATTTTTTTTAGATTTTTAGTAGTTGTATTGCTTAGTACTCAAATTTTTAGTACTTCCAGTTGCGCTGATGTGTAAAATAGAAAGAATGTATCTTGAAGTAACTTCTTCAAGAAGAGTAGATAGAATAAGGGGACCTTTGTATTGGGTTCTGACTATGCAGATTCAATCAACTGTGGATAGAAAATATTTTTCTTAAAGGTTGATTGTGTACTAAACATGTACAGATTTTTTTTCATTGTTCCCAAACATCATAAGCTAAATATTCACATAGCATTTACATTATAGTAGGTGTTAAAAGTAATCCAGAAATGATGTGAAGTAGATGGTAAGAGACTTGAGTGTCTGTGGATTTTGGCATCTGCTGGGGGTCCTGGGAGCATTATCCTGTAGATACTGATGATGACTGTATATTTTGTTGAGTTCCCAGGTATTCCAATATGTTTCTTGTACCATTATATGTGAATTGCAATTCTCTTGAGCATTAATTCTTGGCTAAGTATAATTTCTCTTCCAAATTCTAAGTACTTTTCAATTCTTTTCTAGAATTACATACTTCAGAATACAAGTATGAATTTACCTCTCTAGCAAAGCTTTTTCTTTAGAAATAGAACTACTAAAATTGTCTATAAATTGACTTTATATAGAAGATAATCCACAGAGGTGTACTTTGTTTGAGTCACCAAGTGATTGTTTTCCTTCCTTTGTTTTGTGTTATTATGTTTTTAATTCCTTTTTGTTTGTTTAGTTATCATAGGAAAAGAGAACTATTAAGATCTGTAGTTTACTAACAGGGATTAAAAGTGGCTCTGAACAACTTAAAGTCTGTCAAATTGGATTTGAGGCTGAATCTTACCTTAATTATTGGGAGAAAATGTATAAATAGTTTATGTGTGTATCTGATAGTTTAATTTTTCAGTTTCTACCCAGGATTTATTTCAAATTGTTTTCCCTGGGATAAAATGGAATCTTCTGCTAATCAAGTTGAATGACTGTGGTATTTTCAACAGGTGCAATGTACACCAGCCCCTAGCCCCCAGCCCCCAGCCAAAACACCCAGCAGCCTTCATGGACTTCCATTAGGTGCCATCCTTCTTTTGCTACACCTCTAGACAAAAGATGGGAGGTAGCACTGAATATATCTTCTTTTAGATAGGCTCACATCTTATAGTCTTTACTGCAGGAGCAAAAGCTCTAGCTTCCTACCTAAAGATGGACAGACTTATTCAATTTCCAATGCCATAATGTACAAGTTCTTCTAAATGAATCTTTAAATTTTGTTCTACTGGCTTTAGAAAAAGTCAAAATTCCCTTATGATAGTGTCAATAGAAGGCTCCAAAGAGTAAACTCTCTGAGATCCTGTGATTTTTTATTTTTGTTCTTTGTCATTGTAAGAGGTTGAAAAGGGGGTGTATTTATCAGGTACTTAGATGGTATTTTGAGCTTGACATTTTCTAACTTATTCTTTGGTTTAAATTATGTGGATTATAATTACGTGGATCATTGGCTTTCAAATTATATTTGCTATTTTCTTCATTCTTATACTTTACTGACAACTTATGAACTACTTTTGAGTTAGTAGATAGAGATATTCATAAGTGGAGAGATAAAAAAATAATATTTTAGACTGAAGGCAAAAAATTAAAAAAAAACACCATAAACATAAAAATGAACTGAGATAAGCAGAAGTAAAAATAAACAAAGAAAAGAAAAAACAAGGTGAAATTTTGTCATAATTGCATTATTACATTAATAAATTATTGCTATTTACTTTTAATTTCCTAGTTTCATGTAAATTCTCATGGCTCAAATGA
>NW_003852459.1:471272-474157 GCF_000181295.1 Otolemur garnettii | reverse complement strand
TTGCTTGCTTTGCTCATGTGGTGCACCCTGAAATTCTTCTTTGTGAAAGGACAGGCTGAGCACCCTTGGCACAGTGGTTACGGTGCCAGCCACATACACTGAAGCTGGCAGGTTCAAACTGAGCCCGGGCCAGCTAAAAATACAACACTGACAATGGCAACAAAAATAGCTGGGTGTTGTGGTGAGCACCTGTAGTCCCACGTAGCTGGGTGAGGTGAGAGAATCCCACGAGGCTGAGGTGAGAGAATCACTTAAGCCCAAGAATCCGAGGTTGCTGTGAGCTGTGATGCCATGGAACTCTACCCAGGGCAACACAGATTCTGTGAAAGAAAGGAAGGAAAGGAAAAAAAAGAAGGAAAAAAAAAGAAAGAGAAAGGACATTCTTAAAGGCAAGAGTGGACAAACTCGAAATGAGCAGGTAGGTGCACTTGGAGAAAGAAGGTTTTGTCTTTTTGAAGTCTTACTAATTGAGGGGAGGAATATTCAACACTAAAGGGCTCGTTTTACTGAGAATCTGGATAGTAATTTCCTTGAATTACTTTCCCTCCCATTTTTGGCTATATATGATTGTCTCATAACTGTCATGGCCATTTCAAGAGCAAGAGGGGTTTAAAAACTGCAATGTAAATGATACTGTAATTAGCTAAAGTTCACGTAAGGTGACAGAGATAGGTGACAAGCCCGAAGCTTGTTCTTACCTGCAGTTATCAGCCCCTCTAGTTAGCTTCTGCCTGAGAGTAGTTTACTTTGACACCTCCCTGGAATCTTCAAGCTTTTGGATCTAATCTCAGGCCTGTCTTCTAGCCTCTCACTCCAACAAACTGAGTTAATTGTGTAGCCTGAGTCTAATAAGCAACATGCTATTGCAACCATTGATCTTCCTGGTTTCAGTCATCCTTGCTGAATTAACTGCAAATGAACAAAAATCCATTGGCAGGTGGTTAGTCCAGCCTAAACACCAAAGACTGATTTTTAATAAACTTGTAACATAAGGCTATGCCCAGAAAAAAACATGCACTCAACAGAAAAATATTAGCATACTACATGATTGATTAAGGGTGAATTCTAATACCATGCTTGTAGGAAACAAAAAATGATCACAGGCTAGACTGTTTGCCCTTATGAATCTTGTCTGTCATTGCCAAACCCTCTCACAACTAGACAAGATCTCTGGTGTAGCAGAGTAACTTGAAACTTACTATCCCTGAGAAGTATGTGTAAAGCTAGTTTACCAATTATCAAGTAAACTTTGTTTCTTTTTACACTTTTGTATGAAAAGTCACATCATACAAAATTAATAAAGATAGGAATGATCCCCCCAAAGTAAATTAAGCTAAAAAATAATTGATCCACTGTCATAAATAAATTAGTGAATAAATAAAAACAGCAGGATTACTTTGTCTAATGCAATGAACTAGTAATTCCTTAAATGCCTTTTTATTGGCCTGAAAGCCAGAACTTTCTAATATGCTTTATTCCCAGGAAAGCAACTAGAACATTGCAAAAATATCTGTAATTTAAGGCATAGCATTGCATCATTATGTGTTAATGGTACTCTTTGATCTTTGTCACCTCTGGAGCACCAGATAGATTCCTCTGTCATCAACAACCCTTCACTATGATAAGCCATTTATCTGCTAAGTTGTGACAAGGCCTGTGTTCCAGGACATACACAATCTCATGTGTAGTAAAAAGTTTAGGCAGTAAAAAGTTGAGACGCCCTATTCAGATGAATATTTACGGCCTTCTGTGCACAGGAACTCAGAGAAGATTATGTACCACTTAGGTTGGCTGCTCAGAAGACCATTCTGTCTAATGAAAGGTCATCCCGCTATGATCTAAAGGAGAAAAATCAAAACCCACAGCAGCATCACTCTGTCTTCCTGTGTAGGTGAACTTATGTAAGGGAATCCAACAAACCATCTCCTCAAGTCACTTTAGTTTTCTTTTCCTTTCTGGTTCTTCTCTCTCCCTGATCAAATAAAGAGTCAGTAAGAGATTGCATAACTTTAAAATGAAGAAACAAACAAACAAACAAAAAGTTAAAACAATAAATATATCTTAATGTTAGATATGTAGGGACAATAGTAGAAAGGCTTTTATCTTATTATTTGCACTGGAACTAATGCAACTATAACTGAGTTATCATAATTTTAATACAGTTAACAGCAAAACATCAAGAGAGGAGAACATTACTTTAGAGTAGATCACTAGATGGAATTTGAAAAGATTTGGAAAAGCAAAGTCTGAAAGAGGCACTTGTTCATGCAAACACAGCTTGTTAAACTAAGGTCAGGAGTACATATTGAGTCCAGTTGCTGAGCTGAGATCCAAATCTGAGATAATTCAAAACTAAAATAAAATATAACAAAGCAGTTTGTTGATAGTTTTCTCCTTCACCTTCATTACAGCCTGGATGTTAACACCAGCAGTCACTTCATCAGTTTTTACCAAATAAAAATAATTCTAGAATGCATAGTTTCCCTTTGTAGTACCTTGGGGAGTCATGGTGGGCCTCTGATTTCATTACTTAAACAGCAGGTGCCCTAGGATGTATAAGGACTAGAATTTTCATGTCAAGCATGTCATGACTCATGCTATTTTTCTTTTTTTACTATTTTTATTTTTGTGGAAATGGGATCTCACTATGTTGCCCAAGCTAGTCTCGAACTCCTGGAATCAAGAAGTAGTCCCACCTCCCACGGTGCTGGGATTATACACATGTGCCACCATACCCAGCCTGTTATTGTATTTTTGATCCTGGTTATATTGCAGAATTATTTATTACTTTCTCAATTCCTTATTGGTTAGATTATGTTGCAATATTTTTTACTAGAGGTGGTCTTGACAGTAGAATTACAGGTTTTATGCCAGTTTTCAAATGC
>NW_003852459.1:464645-470124 GCF_000181295.1 Otolemur garnettii | reverse complement strand
ATGTTTACCTTGCTTCTTCTTAGCCCCTAACCCAATTCATATGGGAGTGATGCTGCCAAAGCAGTGAGTCTATATCACGACTAAAGAACCCTGAGCTTAGCAAAGCCCCAGCCTTTTAAGGTGTCGGCCAGAAAATCTTCCCAATATTTTCCTTGGAGGGAGACATTTTGTTTACTATTGTGGTCAAGAAAAAGAAAAAACCTGCCCTCTACCCCAGAAGGAAGCACCACCTCTATCTTTCACGACTGTTTAGCTATATAAAGATCCTTGGAAAAAAAGAGTTCAGAACAGAAGCTGATTAAAAAAAAATGTACAGAAATTCCATAGAGAAATGTCTCCTATCCGACACGCTACAGAGTAGAATTGCAGGAAAAAACTTGAAGTCAAGAGATAATTAGATATGTTTCTTTATGTCTATTATTATAGAAATAGGCAATGGCTAACTGCTACTGCCAGTCATGTTGATCTACATTAATATCACTGATATAGACCAATATTAGCGACAGAACGTATGGAAAGATGAAATTATCTCAGTAGGTTAACTCTGCCAGTTTCCACGTAATTACTCATAACCTGTTAAGCAAAAAAAAGAAATTAAAACTTTAGACGCTGTTATTATATTATTTTGAAAATTGCTATCTTTGTTAATATAAGCATCGTTGAAGAATACGTGACAATGCATTTTATTTGAAATTATGGTTAAAATCAGTTTGGACCTTCTGTGTATTTGCATTATTACATAAACACGTAAATTCCACTTGAAAAACATTAGGAATCTATGTAGATTTAAATTATTCTAATTTGACTCTTTTAAGAACTATTTAGGTTCATAATATCAATTATCTCAGGTAGTTGGCCTTTCTCTGGAAGTCTTGCTCTTCTTTCATGGAGATAAAATTATTCAGAAGCAATTATAATTTCCCTCTTGATTATTCTAGATTGTTTTTTAAAACTGGGTTGAAATACTTGCTGTAATAACCCTGAGAGGGCTAAGCTTTTTAATGAGACTATTATGAGACTACATCCAAGGATTTCTTGTGTTTTGTAGTGCTTATGCTATGAAATAATAAAATCTCCTTACTATTTTCTTGAAGTCAATTTAGAGAGACTATAGACAATCTTAAAGCTGAACTTTAAGTTGAGGAGGAATCTGGTCAGGTCAATTCCTGTTGTGACTGGAAATATTTTTAAAAATCTAAAGACTGTTAATGGTGAGGCTTACTAATTATAAAGTAGAAATTAATCGAACTACTCTTCAGTAAGTGCCTAGTTTTAGGCTTGGCAACGTATGGGTTCAAAAGAAGAAAAAGTACCTAAGATCTAGGATCTGCGCAAGACTTGAAACTCAAAATAAGGAATGTTTATTTATTATCATTAGTCAATTCTGAAGATTTTGAGAGAAAAGTTTGATCCTGGAGACAGTCAGACATGCCCTGAGGGCACTTCTCCTTTGTTCTGATTCCCGTCCTCACTCCCAGGTGCTGCTGTGCAAAGGCACCTTGTGTTTGAATAGGAGACCAAGGACCTCTTCCCTTTGGGTTTATATTTTCATTCACATCTACACACGTGTGCATCTACGCCATTTCTTATTTTCAAGTCATCTTAGAGAAATGACATAACAGAGAAATTGCTGTTTCAGTGTGTTGTTACTGAGAAAGCTTAAACAGGGAGGAAATAGTACCATACAACTATGCATTTGGTGTTGGATTAACTAGGCGGAGACCAAAGAAACAGGCTTACCTTTATTCTAATTGAATATTTAATTCACTACAGTGATTCTTTTGGCCTTAAATAAGTATCTAGATTTATTGTGGTAGCTTTTTTTCCCCCTAGTTCCACAAACCACGTGCCTTGTGCCTTGCTGCTGACTCTTTAAGCAGTTTCCTGCAGGCCTGGCTCAAGACTCATGTTCCCTCTTCCCTTCTTTGCTGCTGGGGAGAAACAAAGATTCAGGAAGTTTTATGTAAAAAGTTCTGGAAATGTCACCTATGTTTTCTTGGTATCACTTATTCTTGGGGTATGTATACAATTCGTGACAGTTCTTCAGCCTGAACTACTTATTCAAAATAGAATTTAAAGCCATTAGAACAGGGCTCAGTGTCCATAGCACAGTGGTTGCAGTGTCAGCCACATGTACCAAGGCTGGGGGTTTCAAACCCAGTCCAGTTCTGCTAAACAACAGTGACAATGGCAACAAAAAAATAGCCGGGCACTGTGACAGGCGCCTGTAGTTCCAGCTACTTGGAAGGCTGAGGCAAGAGAATCACTTAAGCCCAAGAGTTTGAGGTTGCTGTGAGCTGTGATGCCATTGCACGCTACTGAGGGTGACAAAGTGAGACTCTGTCTCAAAAAATATAAATAAATAAATAAAACCATTAGAACACAGGTGGAAGGATTATCCTTGTTTCTCTTAGCAATAAACCAGTTTGAGATAATACAAGGCCTTTTAGAGTCCATGAAACAAATTATTTACTTAAGCAATTGCCACATATTTATTTCTCTTCCTAGACTCTGATCTTCTCAAAGACAGCAGGAGAATAGTAACAGTTTCAATTTGTAAATACTCCTACTTAACCAAATTCTCTTTTTTTTTCTTTCTTTTTGTTTTGAGACGGAGCCTCAAGCTATCCCCCTGGGTAGAGTGCCATGGCATCACGCTCACAGCAACCTCCAACTCCTGGGCTCAAGCGAGTCTCCTGCCTCTGCCTCCCAAGTAGCTGGGACTACAGGCGCCCGCCACAACGCCCGGCCATTTTTTGGTTGCAGCCATCATTGTTGTTTGGCGGGCCTGGGCTGGGGATTCGAACCCGCCACCTTGGGTGTATGTGGCTGGCGCCTTAGCCGCTTGAGCCACAGGCGCTGAGCCACCAAATTCTCAATAATTGATTATAGAATATGGAATAAATGGAGGAAAAACACTGCATAAAATCCTGATACATAAAGAGATAATTTGGAATGAAATAATATTTTCTAGAACTATTAACTATACCTGAATTTTTCTCCTTCTTGCAGAACAGCTAAGTAAAAATAACCATCAAAGATATGTGCTAGTGCCTTGTCTTTTCATTAATTCCTGTCTCAAATATATATATTTGAGCTACTTGGAAGGCTGAGACAGGTGTCATGCTGGTGTCTGTAATCATAGCTAGTCAGGAGGCTGAGGAAAGAGAATAACTTAAGCACAAGAGTTTGAGGTTGCTGTGAGCTGTGATGCCACAGCACTCTATCAAGGGTGACAACCTGAGACTTTATCCCTTGGGAGAGTGCTGTGGCATCACAGCTCACAGCAACCTCAAACTCTTGTGCTTAAGTGATTCTCTTTCCTCAGCCTCCTGACTAGCTATTATTATAGGCACCCAGCATGACACCTGGCTATTTTTAGAGAAGGGGTCTCAGTCTTGCTTGGGCTGGTTTGTCACTCTTGAGCTCAAGCAATCCACCTGCCTTGGCCTCACAGAGTGCTAGGATTATAGGTAAGAGCCACCACACCCAGCCTAATTCTTGAGTATATTTATTTATGAGATAGAGATAGTAAAAATTTTTGACTTACCTGCCTCACAGGTTATAATAACAATCAGTTAAGATTATCAATAGAAACCCTTTGAAAAGGAAAACTACAGACCCAACATAAATAAAAAATGGTATTATAATTATTGTGGATGTAGTTATTTCAGTGACTCTTATTTAAAATAAATCTTCGAAATTGTTAGTTATCAGTGAAATAAAACATAGAGACAATCTGTATATTTAAAATGTTTGATTTATGAAGCAATAATTGTAATTTGGGGCATACACGCAGACCAAGTAATCTGGTAAACACGTGTCCGAAGAACAAAGAGGAAGTTGGGAATATTATAAAAAGGAGAAATGTTGTGTACTGTGTTGCAACAAAGGTTTCTGGCACTAGTAAAGTTTTAGGGGACTGGCAAACTCCAACTGGTGAGTGATGGTGACGGCTAAAAGTAGTATTAGAGTCACAGCAGATCATTTCCATAGCAATTGGGTAAAATAGGCGGTTTCTTTCAAGTTACTATGGGCAAAACTTCTTCCAGGTTTGCAGAGAAATTATATTCTCAAAGCAATGCTGTGCACCCAGAAAGCTTTTCCCCCCCAGCCTCTCAAATCCATTTTAATTGAGTATGGCAACAGTGTCCCAATTTATATGCTCATCTTTCACATAGTAGAATAATTATTGTCAGAAAAACTTAAAACTTTCTCATTCACAGAGATGACTGTCACTACTATGTTGTTTTTGTATTTTCCATAAACTGAAGTGAAACAATATGCTGTTATTATAACAAAATTTACTTTATTATTACAACATATTAAACTTTGCATAATGGAAACCATTTTATAAGTTTCATATGGATATCAGATTTGGATATAAAGTATGTTAAATTGGAGATATTGTTATTTTTATTGTATATGTTTAAGGCGAACAAAATGATATTTTGATCTACCTATTGAAATGGTTAAAGTAGTCAAGCAAATTGACCATGTCCATCATCCCTTGTAGGTATCATTTCATATGCGTGGTAAGACCATGTAACATCTACTCTCAGAAAATTTCCAGTATTCAATATAACATTATAATGACAGTCTTTATGTCGTCCCTAAATTTGTAAACTTACTCATCCTACATATCTGCAACTTTGTGCCTTTTGGCCTGTATCTTTTTTTTTTTTTTCTTCTCTACTTCCAACCCCTGGTAACCACTGTTTTATACTCCATATATATTTGACTTGGAAATATATCCTCACATAAAGCAACTCTTAAACAAAAAAAAAGGAAATTCGGTCATTTGTGACAAGTTAGATGAACTTGAGTGACATTATGCTCAGTGAGATAAGCCAAAGATACATACATGCTGCATGATCTCACTTATATATGGAATCTAATGCAAACAAAAAGAAAATCCCCAAATTTACATTTTAATGAACTGAATAAGCTAGCTTTGTTCTGATACCTTCATTTTTTTTTTTTTTTAACTCTAGTTAATCCTGGAGACGTATTACCTCACTTATGTAAAGCTGGAGAATTCCGCTGCAGAAACAGACACTGTATCCAAGCTCGGTGGAAATGTGATGGTGATGATGACTGCCTAGACGGAAGTGATGAGGACACAGTAAATTGCTGTACGTTCCCCTTCAAGCAAACTTAAAGTTGTATTTTCCTGAGCTATTGAGTATATGAATTATCAAAGCAGTTGCAAAAATCTAAAAATACCTTTGATGCAAGTCAAAGTTTTATTTCTCAGTCATCCTATTGCCTGAAGATTAGACCATAGATTAACTCCTTTGCATAGTTTTAAAGCACCATTTTTCACATCCTTTCTCATACTTTATATTATTATTTTAGTGGCTCTGAAAATCTTTTCCTTTTCTGTTCTATGGTGTCAGTGGCACCACACCACTCTCAGGGGTGGTTGTAGGGGCCCTTTTGGATTTTTTAATTTAAAGATGGAGAAAATCAATTTAAA
>NW_003852459.1:461977-463764 GCF_000181295.1 Otolemur garnettii | reverse complement strand
GATTAATTTAATTGCCACACTCTCTTTAATTCACAATCAGAGCTATTATTTATGGTTTTAATGAAAGCTCTCTACATGTCAGCTTCTTCTGTAGTCATGGAACCCAATGCCTGAGGAAAGCACAAATATTTCATCACAATATTTACTTTTTTTTTTTTTTATTTTTTACAGGTTTTTTTGAGGGGGGGCATGGCTGGTTTTGAACCTGCCATCTCTGGCATTTGGGGCCAGTGTCCTACTCCTTTGAGCCACAGGTGCCATCCATCACAATATTTACTATTGGATATTTAGGTCCCCAGGGTGACTTGTCCTTTCTATCAACTTAACAAGAAACTTCATCTTTTCTATGAGTATTTGGTGCATTGCTTTTGTGCTGTTAATTACAATGCTAAAATTTCTAGTAAGTAATTTTTTTCTGATTATTATCATTTTTCATTTCAATGATCCAAGTCATGAATTTTTGCCAGTCTTCTATTTCACTTATAATTCATACTCAGTTCTATCAATAAATTCTATTTCTTTTACTTCCTAAATAATTATTTATCTTTTTTCCTTTCAATTTCCATTGGCTAAATAAGGTTCTCATCTTAGATTAACTCAACAGTGCCCGTCTATTACTCCTGCTACTTTTCCTCCTCTGACTAAAGCCCACTTTCCACACTGTTTTCAGAATGGTAATTATGGAATAAAATCAATTGTTGTTATTTCAATAACTGCATAACCAATAGGATAAATTTTAAAATCTATTGGCTCGTATATAAGGTACTTCCTATTCTGTCTTGTATTTACATTTCTGACCTTTAGTCTATCATGCACTTACCTTTTTTGTCCTTTTGAAGTTGAACAAAAAGCAGATCTCCAAAACATGGCCTTTTGTTTTTCTGCTCTGTGACACAGCATGGACTGTTCCTGGTCTAAGGAATTTCACATAGTTTACCATTACCTCCTTAGGACAGTCTTTCTGATCACCAGAAAATCTCCTCAGTATAACCCATTCGGACTTAAGATTCATCTCCTGTACATGCATTTGTTATAGTAGGTGACAAACTATATTGCAATTTTATGCTTACTTATTTGTTGCATATAATGTATTAATGTCTTCATGAGAAGATGCTTTGTGTTGTAACATCTTTGTAGTCTCTGAGTCTGACATATGGATGAATGAGTAAGTCAGTGAAGTGATGAACAGCTCAACACCTCTGGCCACTCTCTAGTTGTATGGTATCTTCTGTCAGTATCACAATTATGATATTTCTGAGGTCTCATAGTTAATATTACAATACTACATAGGTTTTGCAGAGATTATTTTTAATTTTAGATACTCATAATTTGTGACCTGGAATTTTGTTACATTCTATTTCTATCCTTCAGTGTGTCAACTCCAAACCAAAAGACTACATTTGAATTTCCTTACTTCATTGATGAAAATTATAAAAGTCCTTGATTAAGCCTTGCTAACACAAATATGCTTAATCTTGGTCCTTTAAAATGTTGGCCCTCTAATATACAGAGGACTTTTATTTCTCTAGGCAGCTATTCTTGCTAACGTCCCCAAGGGAAGTCAAAATTATAAATCATGCTCAAATGCTAGAGAGGGTAAGGCCTTTCCCCCAATTTTTCACTAAACATGAACAAAAATTTTCTAAAAAGTGCTAAAACCACTTTATCACCAAAACTACTTTAAAGAAAAAGTGTTTTGTATAGACTGACTGGAAATGAACACATTTGCTATGCAACAGCATGATAAAATGACAATTTCTCAAATTCTAGTAAAACTAATACCAAAA
>NW_003852459.1:456467-460930 GCF_000181295.1 Otolemur garnettii | reverse complement strand
CAAGTAATGCATTTTTCTTTTCTGGGTTTTTCCTTCCATTCCTAAGAAACATTGGTTAAAGCAGAATAACAGTAAGTTTATTTAATGTGTTAAGAAATATTTGAGTGGTTGTGTGGCTTTAAAAAAAGGATTACTAATATATATAACTAAAATACTTGTAATATATACACTTTATGTTTAACATTAAAATTGGAGCTTAATTTTAAATGCTTTTGGTAAAAAATATTGATCCCCATTGATATAAGGGATGGAAAATCAAACAATGTTATAGCTAGTTTTAGTGGAGATATGAACAATGAATACATTTTCTTTTACTTGAGATTTAATTTCATGATGTTTTCTATAAAAATGATACATTCTAATAAAGCCTAGAATATTAATATTTGCTTTAAATTATGACAATGAATGAGAGGAGTGATGGTATTTGTTATAAGTACTGTAACATTTCTGTACCTATAATTCAAAATATTCATAACTTTATCTAATTTTAAATAATTAAACTTGCTTCTCCCTCCTCCCTAGTCAATCATAGCTGTCCTGATGATCAGTTTAAATGCCAGAATAATCGCTGCATCCCCAAAAGATGGCTTTGTGATGGAGCTAATGACTGTGGGAGCAATGAAGATGAATCAAATCAAACTTGCACAGGTAAAGGTTTGCTTAGGTATACATAAATCTTCTCCAAAGTTTGTTTCCATAAGAATGCAGGTCAGTGCTTTGAACTAAGCTGAACTTTCCTAGAGCTGATGATCTGATTATTGCAGTAGTAAATGAATTCAGCAGTTTGATGCCACAAGGGCTAGAATACAAATTATCTTTTACTTAATCCTTGAGCATGATGCTGCTTTCCAAACTAATTTGGCACTTCATCTATCCATATGGGTTGACTGTCACCACACTACTTGTACAAGACTTGTCCTTGCTGAATCTTACTTGGCAGTGGAAGCTGAAGTTTGTTAGCACTCTGTGATAGGCCATCTCACAAGGTAGTCTATACATTTTTACCTTAAAGGTATATAAATCTTATTTAGTCTACTATAAAATATTTTTGTGAATATTTTCTGCTCGTGGAACATTATTTACATGAGGTAGGTTGTTTTTTTTTCTTTCCCATAAAATCCCAAGACCACTAGTCTATTTATATTTCCAGATAATCAACCCTATTGTAACAAATCTCTGAATCCATAGCCAGATACTCACTGAATGGAAAGATATAGTTTGTGGTACAGATGACAACAGAATGGTAGAAAGGTCATTACTGGTCAGATAAATGTGGAAAAAATGATACTGACTAGCAGCAGTCTAGTGCTTTTCTTTAAATAATGAAGAAAAAAGCAGTCCATTTGATGACTCATGCTGATATGATCAGTAAAAACTGATTTTAAAAAAACCATTACATATAGAAGCATGAAAGCTTATCAACCACACCACCAACTCTTTCTGTCTTTATCAAAGTGAGCCTTACTAAATAAAAATTATTATAAAGGATTAGTGAATACTATAGAGGAGCATCTGGAGAAAATATACAGGGGTCAAGAAAATTGGTTTCTACTCTTGATTTTGCCACTGAATTTCTCTTAGAGTGACTTGTACCTCTCTACACCTCAATTTCCTCATGCATTTTTTTCAGCACAGTAAGATTATGAATTTACTAGAAATTACTTCCAAAGACATTTTCACTACATAAAAACAGCAATGGCAAGAGAAGAAAAGTTACCATTTGATAACTGTAACATAAATCTTAAGTTCTGCTTTTCTATAGTGACATATTTGTTGACTATCTATAGGCAGTTATTCTTTTGTCTCATGATTAAAAACTTCATCCAAGGGTGGCTCCTGTGGCTCAAAGGAGTAGGGTGCCAGCCCCATATACCAGAGGTGGCGGGTTCAAACCCAGCCCTGGCCAAAAATTGCAAAAAAGAAAAAAAAAAAAACTTCATCTAATATTTTATGAATATTTTTTTAAGTTTTAAGTTTTTTTCTTTGTGTGTGTGTGTGTGTGTGTCCCATAAAGTTGTTTTACAAAAGACTTTATAAGAGAAAGGAAGCTTTAGGAACCATCTGGTCCCAGATCCAACCTTAATCTAGTATTTATAGATGGGGTATGAGAAAGGGGACTTGCCTAAGCTTACATCATTGGTAAGAATGTAGGGGAATCTCAACACATTAGCTTTGTCTTTAAGGCTATTGCTGTTTATGCCAAACTACATGATCCTGCTAGAATTTAAGGTATGGTCAACTGAATTTTACTCAAGTTGCTCCTACAATATCACTATAATTTATAATGAAGCATTTTTAAGTGGGTGTAATTATTTTACTTCTAAGGTTAAGATTCATTTCAAAGATTATGCTTCATTTTGTACTAAATAAATGCATCTACTTTCATCTTAATGCAAAAGGAAGAGAAAAAAAGCATTGTTGATTTGATTCATATTACTTCTTCATTTCTACTAGATTTTAAAACTCTACATGTTTCTACCAGATTTTTATAGAAGCATTTATGATTGGCCAGGTACTTATAGTAGTAAAACTGGAAATGCTCAAGTATAAGAACACATACAACAATCTTAATTAGTAAGATTTCTAAGATATTTGAGTCCTGCAGTCCACTAAGAAATACACATAGAACGTAGCTTGCTTCAATGACACTTTAAGTGATTTCAGCTTAAGTCTGACACTCAGCACTAGATCTTTTTGTTAGTATACTTATGATAGCTATTATGGTCATGGAACATTTTAAGAACTTGAATAAAAAGGAAAAAGAGAAAATAAACATGTTTTTTAGCTTTGAAAACTATAAAGTGTATAGTCATATTCCAATGTACTTCCATTTCATTTTATTAAAACATATAATAAGGTCACAGAGTTTACCAAACCCATGGAAACCATGTTCTGTATTGGTTCATAGAGACCAATTTTCCTGGATGGATCATTTCTATCCATTCCTCAATAGGTGTATACATGGGCATAAATCCTAGATAAAGTCTTTCTGATGGGGACTTATTTTGTAATTGAATCCACTGTTCTGGAGCAATCAGCATTGTGACCATTCTATATCTAAAAGACAAATTTTTTTATGAGAAGTCAATTTTCTATTTAGTTCCTTTGGGATTTCTCTCTCATGAATCTATTGATTAATTAATTATGAACCAAAGTACTACTGAAAGAATGAAGGAAAATACACAATACCTTTCCTTAAGAAGCTTAAAAGTGAAGAGTAGGAGAAAGATTTGTAAACAACCTATTGGAATGCCATATTCAAGAACTAAATTTACCCACATGGGAACACATAGAAACTGTATAGAACTTAATCTCAGCTATCTAGGAAGACTACTTTAAGGAGGAAAATTCCTAGCTAAGCCTTATAAAAAGCTTAAGAAAAATTCTTTTTGACTAGATACGGCAAAGAAAAAAAATGGTATCATAATTTCTGGGGACCACCTCTCCATTGATAGAGCTGGACAACCACTGAAGCAGATAATCATGAGACTCTAGACTGGATGCAATGGCTCATGCCTGTGATCCTAGCACTCTTGGAGGCTGAAGCAGAAAGATCCCTTGAGTTCATAAGTTTGAGACCACCCTGAGCAAGAGAAAGATCTCATCTCTACTAAAAATGGAAAAATCAGTTGGGTGTTGTGGTGGGTAGTCCCAGCTACTCAAGAGGCTAAGTCAGGAAGATGGTTTGAACCCAGGAGTTTGAGGTTGCTAGAGGTAGGCTGATGCCATAGATGTCTAGCCTGAGCAAGAGAGAAATATTTTATTCCCCCAAAATAAAAATTTTTTAAAAATGAAACTTTAGAACAAATCAACCTAACAGACATTTCCAGAACATTCAACCCCAAAACTATTGAATATACACTCTACTCTTCAGCACATGGGACCTTATTCAAGACTGAACATATCTTAAGCCACAAAACAAGTCTCAACAACTTCAAAACCATAGGGATGATGCTATGTATCTTCTCAGACAACAGTGGAATAAAACTGGAAATCAATTCCAAGAGAAACACTTGCATAGACAGAGTTGCAGAATTCAAACAACCTACCACTGAATGATCCTTGGATCCATGAGGAAATTAAGATGTAAATCAAAAGATTTGTTCAACTAAACAACAAAGGACACAAGCTATCAAAATCTATGGGGTATAGATAGTAAAATAAGTACTAAGGTGAAAGTTCATAGACTTCAATACCTACATCAAAAAATCAGAAAGATCAAAAATTCACAACCTAACTTTATAATCTCAAAGAATGAGAAAAAGAAAAGCAAACCAGACCTAATGCCAGCAAAAGGAAAAAAACAAATAACAAAAACAAAAATCAGAGAACTAAATAAAATGGAAATCAAAATAAAACAACAAAAACAAAAAATACACCAAGTCACCAAGTTAAAAATCTGGTTAAAAATTGATAGCCCACTAGCACATTAACTGGAGTAGAAGAGAAATAATTCAATTAAG
>NW_003852459.1:441465-445597 GCF_000181295.1 Otolemur garnettii | reverse complement strand
ACCCTGAATAGCCAGTCAAAGCAATCTTAAGCAAAAAGACCAAATCTGGAGGCATCACATTATCTGGCTTCTAATTATACTACAGGGGTATAGTAGCCAAAATAGCACAGTACTGATATAAAAGCAGAGACACAGGTCAATGCAACAGAGTAGCGAACCCAGAAATAAAACATCCACCCACAACCACCTGATCTTTGACAAAGCCAACAACATACGACAAAGCCAACAACATACACTTGGGAAAGAAAGCCCTATTCAGTAAATGATGCTGGGAGAATTTGATAGCCACGTGCCAAAGTATGAAAAAGGATTACTATCCATTGCCATATACAAAAATTAATTCAAAATGGATAAAAGACTTAAATAGAAGTCATGTAAAAATTCTAGAAGACAACATAGGAAAAACTCGTCTAGACATCAGCCTAAGAAAAGGATTTATTGGTAAGGCCTTACAGGCAATTATAGCAACAACAAAAATAAATAAATGAGGCTTAATCAAGCTAAAAAGCTTCTGCACAGTAAAGGAGATAACAAAAACTGAATAGGCAACCTACAAAGAATGGGAGAAATTATATATGTGCCAAAGGACTGATATCTAAATCTATAATCAGCAAGGAAAAAATGAACGACCCCATTATAAAGTAAGCAATAGATATGAAAAGCAGTTTTTCAACAGAAGATGACAAATGGCTAGTAAACATATTAAAACATACTCAACATCACTAATCATCAGGGAAATGCAAATTAAAGCCACAATGAGATACCACCTTAACCCTGTCAGAATAGCTCGTTATGAAAACACCAAATATATGCCGGTGTAGATGCAAAAAGAAAGGAGTGCTGTACTGTATTGGTGGGACTACAGATTAGTACAACCTTTATGGAAAACAGCATGGAGATTACACAGAGAAATAAATGTCAATCCAGAATCTACTGCTGGGTGTGTACCCAAAGGAAAACAATTTTATCAAAAAGACACCTGCACTCAAATGTTTATTGCAGCACAATTCACGATTGCAAAGATAATGGATCAATCTAAGTGTCCATCAATTCATGAGTGAATTAAGAAAATGTGGTATAAAAATTGAGACTTACTCGGCTGGATACGTTTCAGATAGCTCTTATATATACAGAATATATACTCACCCACAGAAAGGATGAAATACTGTCTCTTGCAGTAACTTGGATGGAACTAGAGGCCGTTATCCTACATATCTCAGGTATGAAAAACAAACACCACATGCACTCTAATAATTGTGAGCTAATTGATGGCTCACATAGGCACAGGAGAGGTAAAGGTGATAGGAATCTGAGAAGGGGGAGGGTAAAGGGAATGAAAGGCAAAAACTTACTTTCTGAGTACAATGAACACTCTTCTGATGACAGGCACACTAAAAGTCTAGACAAACTTTATATAAGAGGTTCATGTAACAGAAACATTTATACTTCCTTAATGTTTTGAAATAAAGAAAGAAAATTTATAAGTAACAATTTAATCCATTGAGTTAGGAAAAATAGTGTGATGAAGAAAAACAAGCATTATCGATACTGTGGAGAAAAGGAACTGTCACACATTCGTGATAGATAAAGAAATTAATTTTCTACACTGGAAAACACTTTGGCCAATCCAATAAAAGTGAAGATGTGCATACCTTAAACTTTTAAATTACATTTCTAGACTTATACTCTAATATCTGTGCACAAGGCAACATCAATAAAAATGATCATTGCTAGTGCTAGTGTTAGGGAAAAATCGAAACAACTCCAATCCATTAACAGGAAAACGGACAGGTATAGTGTATTCTATTAGGTTCAACAAAGAAATAATGTAAATAAATTAAAAACTGAGTTGTAGAACATAGTACTATTTATATGAAGTATAAAACTGTAAGCTAATTTTACACAGTGCATATTAATCCATAATTATAATGGAGTAGTATTAGAAATATGTCTGGATACGAAAGTATAAAAACAAATTTAGGATGATGTTTGCCTCTGTTAAGAGAGGAAAATGTGATTGGAAAGGATTACACAGAGAACTTCAAATGTAATTATCATGCATTTTTTATAAATTAAACAAAATAAAAATCTGTAGCAAATTAGAATAACTTGAATACTTGATATAACTATATGATAGTAAACAGGTGTTAATGGTATTATTCCCTTTATCTCTCTAGGTGAGAGAAATATTTTAAGGGAATACAAATAAACAAATGACCAGCATAGATTGTCCAGGGTGGGGAGAAGTGGATGATAGGAGAGAGGGTAGAAGACTTATCTGAAGAGGAAGCAGCACACACACAGAGGGCCAGGGCGAGGTGACATATTCGGTGATTTGGTAGCCATTGTCCTTCAGCATCTGAAATATCTACTTAATGAAGGAGAGACCCAGAGGCCAAACATGAAAAGTAGTTTAGATTTGAAATTTATTTCCCAGGCTGGATGCGTTGGCTCAATCCTAGTACTCTGGGAGGCTGACCAGGTGGATGGCTTGAGCTCAGGAGTTCAAGACCAGCCTGAGTAAGAATGAGACCTTGTCTCTACTAAAAATAGAAAAACTACCCAGGCATGGTGGTGGGTGCCTGGAGTCCCAGCTACTCTGAGGGTTTGAGATTGCTGTGAGCTATGATGATGCCATGGCACTAAACCCAGGGCAACAGGGTGAGACTCTATAAAAAAAAAAATGCTTTATTTCATAGTAAACATGATAACTTATAGATTCAATCCTAGCCAATTTCAGACCATCATTCACCACCACCACCACCACCATAAAGCTCTGGCTATATGATATAAAATTTGTTCTTTTCACATTCTTTACCAATTTTGACTAAATTATACTAGGCAAGTGTAATTACATTAAAAATCAATGTATTAAAACTCAGACTTTTACAAATTAATGCATTTTGATAACATAGGCTTTAAATAGAATGCTTTGGATTAAAATGTGACAAAGGTGAGACTTAGGAATAATGCCACCCACTTCCCTTGTGTAGTGAGTGTACATGTGGGACTTCCCATATTACGGCAGGAGAAGCATAATTAGTTATGGGTGGAACAATCACTGATTCAATTAATAGAGAAGTAATTCTCCTGGAGGAGGTATAAACATCCTCTTCTGTAGAGCCCCATTTGCTACCATATTAGTTCTCTAGGGCTGGTCTGTTGATCTTCCCTGCAAACTAACTTAGATCTGATGGAGAAAAGAACTTGATTTGTCAGACAAATCCATTGATTAGAAAGTGATAACTTAGTCAAATAAATTATATCATGTGGACAGATAGTACTTAAAGATTTGTGAAATGAAACATCTTTCTCATCTGAAATCAGTTAAATTTACTTACTAAATGAAGTGAATAATTTTCTCCTTGATTAGAACAGAAAATGAATTAATATATCATTAGGGCATACCTTCCCTCAAAAATAATATGGCGAATACTCTTTGGAATAATAGGTCAGAACAGTTCCTCCGGCTTCCGGGTTAATGAGATGACTCCATCACAATGTGAGATAGGTCACACACAATGAGAGTCAGGTTCTCAAAATGAGAAGTTGCTTCTCATTTTCCTCTCTAATCACCATACCTTTCCTAGTGAAAAAACAATTTGAGAAAACTTTACCAGAATTAATTCTGAATTTTTAAGAGAGAATGCAATGACATGAGAATATCAAATAAAAGAATATTAGATAGGATAAATTTAATATATTCTTATTGTGGATCAATTAGAATTTGGTTGAAATGAAAATATGTGTTAATGTCATTTTATTTAAACCAAGAAAAGAAGAAAGACTGAAGAAATGAAATCAAGAATGAAGGAAGAATGGACAAATATGAAAAAAAGAAAGAAGGGAAAAGAGGGAAGGAGGAAGGTCAGAGAGGGAAAAGCAGAAAAAGAGTGAAAAAATTCTTTCACTAAATTTCTCTTAAAATTCAAAAAGAAAAATATATTTATTTTAATCGGTGAAATAGGGATGTATAAGAGAAACAATATTCATCTCTCTCACTTCTATTTGTATCCCTTCCCACCAGGTAAACCAAAGGCTATATGTATACACACACACACATATATGAACACACAAAAAATACACCTGTATACACACACATACATTTTATATGCCATATATATATATATAT
>NW_003852459.1:440234-441445 GCF_000181295.1 Otolemur garnettii | reverse complement strand
GGCTATATGTATACACACACACACATATATGAACACACAAAAAATACACCTGTATACACACACATACATTTTATATGCCATATATATATATATATATATTTTTTTTTTTTTTTTTGAGACAGAGTCTCACTTTGTTGCCCTCAGTAGAGTACTGTGGTATCCCAGCTCACAGCAACCTCCAACTCCTGGGCTTAGGCGATTCTCTTGCCTCAGCCTCCCAAGTATCTGGGACCACAGGCACCCACCACAGCACCTGGCTATTTTTTGTTGCAGTTTGGCCAGGGCTGGATTTGAACCTACCACCTTTGGTATATGGGGCCAGCACCCTACTCACTAAGCCACAGGCACCATCCTATATATGCTTTCTTTAAGCAGACTTAATTTTTTAAAAATTACATGCAGAATTTATTCATTTTAGTATAAATGATGGAATAGCCTAACACACAATCTATAGAATTAGGTAATGGGATAACATAGAAATAATTAATCCTGCTTTAAAGTTTAATATTAAAAACTCAGAAACATACCTGTTTGTGAAAATATTAAAAATCTGTTCATTTAAATTAGTAATTAATTTGTACATCATGTAAACAGAACGTTTATATACACCAAAAGACTTATAGACCTTTCAACTTATAAACCAAAAGTTTAGTTTATTACATCTCAAACAAGAAGCAGTATAATTAATCAAAGCTTGCACCTAAACTATCGACACAGTTTCACCATCTTAAGAGTAGCTTATTTATGCCAGCAGCAAAGAAGCCTAGAGATCAAAGCACAGGAGGTTGTTTCCACAGCTTGTTGAGAATTGACTATTATTTCTCCCAAGAAGTGGTCCAGAGCTTGGAAGGAATGGTAGTCAGTTGGTGTAAGTTCTGGTGAATATGGTGGATAACAGAGTTTCCAAATCCAGCTTCTGTAGTAAACTGAGCAGCGTTGTCTTGCAAGCAGATTAGCCTGTCCCTATTGACCAGTCTGCTGCTTCATCCCAAGCATCCTCATCGTGTTGTCTATTTGGTTGCAGTAGACATCAGCTGTAATTGATTGACCAGGTTTCATGAAGCAGTCGTGGACGATACCAGCACTACGCCACCAAGCAGACATCATTAGCTTTTCTTTCTCCTTTCCTTTCCTTTCCTTTCCTTTCCTTTCCTTTCCTTTCCTTTCCTTTCCTTTCCTTTCCTTTCCTTTCCTTTCCTTTCCTTTCCTTT
>NW_003852459.1:438562-440214 GCF_000181295.1 Otolemur garnettii | reverse complement strand
TTTTCTTTTCTTTTCTTTTCTTTTTTCTTTGATAAATATTTCATTTGGGGCTGTGTTTTAGTACTTCATCTTCATTCAACCACTGTGCTATACAATTGTCAAAAAGAAATCATTTTTCATCACAGGAAACAATGCAGGGCAGAAATGGACATCATGAGAGCAAAGAAAGGCAAGCTTCAAGACCATTTCTCTTCTGATGCTCATTACTTCATGCTCATTTATCCAGCTTCTTTAACTTGCCAATTTGTTTCAAAATGTCCAATATAGTCTGAATAGTAACATCAAACCTGTTGCTAATTTATGTGTAAGTAAAGATGGATTTGCTTCCGCTAGAGTTCTCAGCTGATCATTATTGACCTTGGTCTCAAGACATCCATGGAGCTCATTTTCAAGATTAAAATCACTGGAATGAAACTCCTCAAACCATTGATGTTATGCGTTCATTAGACACATCCTTCCCAAATACTTCGTGTATATTTTGAGCTGTCTGTGCTTCACTGGTTCCATGATGGAACTCATATTCAAAAATAACACAAATTTTTTACTTATTCATGGTCTCACAAGAATTTCTCTAATAAAACTTTCAGAAGATAATTATAAGCCAAAATGTACATTTAAAAGAATGAGAATGTACCTTCAAAATAAAGAGAAATTTAAGATATGTCAAACTAAAATGTCAGAGATATCACCTGTCAAACTCGATACTTAAGGAAATCAGACATTTCTTACTTATAACCTAATATAACTTTCCTGATATTTCCAATTACAGACCTTGAGAGTAGAAATACTAAATCCATCCTTATGTATCAAACCAAGTCAGTACATTTTTTTATTCGTTTTTCTTGAATAATCTTTAAAGTATTCATCAATGCTGGATATACATGTGTACATTTTTAGTGCATTTTTCTTCAAAGGAACTAACTGTGTATATGCCTTTTAGGAAATTATTTTAAATGACCTTTGAAACTCTCATTTAAGATAACTATTTCAGTGTTTGATTGATGTGGCTTTCGATCATTCTCTCTTATATCAACAATTAATACCCAGCTCACAGATATTTTGATGAAACAGAAACACATTCTTAAGATTCTCAAGTCCAGGAAATAGAAGTTTAGAAATTAAACAAATCCCTTGCCACAGCTACAGAAACTCAAGAGTTCCTTAACCGTCCAAATCTCACCTAACCAAAATATTTATAGGTTTGTATATACCCTTTCCAACATATCCCATTTTTCCCCCTAGTCCAATGAAAGGAAAGGATAGACAGAACACTGATACTCATAAAGACAGATTTGTAGTTCAGAGAAACAAAGGGAAAAAAAAAAATCAAACAGTGAAAATAACTAAGTATCTAAGTATGTAACAACGAAAAACCTGGGGGAAGAAGCTGAGAAGCTATTTAGGCTTTAATGCTTTCAAAAGTTGACCTGATTATAATAGAAAAGGGCAATCAAATTCCCTGTAGAACACAAACCCTTTACTGAATAATTTTAAACCACTGCCTTTGGCTAACATAGAAAGGAAGGTTCCATATTGGTGTTCAATGAAACCCTTAAGAGAGCCCAAAGCAAAATTCATTAATGTACTTTGATTAAAAAGTCATACTTTTTAATATAATTGTGCTAAAAAGTGAGTTTAAAAAATCATCTTAC
>NW_003852459.1:436910-438283 GCF_000181295.1 Otolemur garnettii | reverse complement strand
AAATTTAATTCAACTATGTATTCATAAGCATGTTCTGAGAAAAAAATTAAAATAATGAATTCCTAGTTCCACTGATGGAATTGTGTGAGGATTACTGAGTTATCTTGTCACTTAGCCGTCATTTTAATTGGAGGGCAAGGCATGTGAATTTTAGAGAAGACAAGCAAGCTGGTATTCAGAAACATCAAATAAAAATGTACTTTTAAAATATTTTATCTTAACAGAGAAATCTATCTTATGTGTAAAGGAAATATTGCATACTTTATTATATTTTCAATGTTGTTCAAAAGGCCTCTAATTTTTCTTTTTTATATATTAATTGATCATCATAGCCAGAACATGCCAGGTGGACCAGTTTTCTTGTGGAAATGGGCGTTGCGTTCCGAGAGCATGGCTGTGCGACAGGGAAGATGACTGTGGTGACCAGACAGATGAAATGGCATCTTGTGGTAAGTTGTGAGTGATATGATGTTAGTGGAGACTGTGTTGGATAGAACCTTCTATCACCATAATTCTTTTCAAAGGCTATTTCTTTATGAAGACAAGTTACTTTTCAACAGAAGCTTTTGGGTGTAGCACCTGTGGCTCAAAGGAGTAGGGCACTGGCCCCATATGCCAAAGGTGGTAGGTTCAAAACCTAGCCACGGCCAAAAACTGAAGAAAAAAAAAAAAACAAGAAAAGGAAAGAAAAAGAAACTTGTGGATCTGAAGGCATCTTTTAATGATAACTTCAGAATATATTCTATACTTGGCTAAAATAAATAGATCTAAGAATTGTAGATTTTATCAGAAGGTAGTTATTATACATCTAACAGGACATTCTCAAGTGTTCATTTTTAATCTTATGTCTATAATGATTAAAACTTATCAAATATTTATCAAGCATTGAGTAACATTTGGAATAAATAAAGAGGACATGTTTCTTGATGCCATGTAAATAAATACAGTTTTGTGTTTGGGGAGCAGTAAATAAGTCAGACTAAGATTATGTGGAGTAAATCATTTGTTTCATTTCCACAGAGTCATGTGAGATTGACTGATAACATCACTATTAGGTTAAGATAATACTGTTGTAGATGGCAAAATTCCCAGTCACTTTCCACGGATTTTCTACTTTTGAAAGTAGTAAAAATTTATCGTTACATGAGGTTGTAAATTTAATCAATCCCACTTATACTTATGATAAGTATGTTTTATTATCATTTGTCTCAATAAGTTATAGTTAAACATAATAGGGAAGTAAACCAGATTTTCTTTCTTTCTTTCTTTTTGAGACAGAGTCTCACTATGTCACCCTCCGTAGAGTACTGTGGTGTAACAGCTCACAGCAACCTCAAACTCTTGGGCTCAAGCAATTCTCTGAGCCTCAGCCT
>NW_003852459.1:434012-435209 GCF_000181295.1 Otolemur garnettii | reverse complement strand
AAAAACTGGTTCATAGAATCCCTGGAAATTCAAAATAGGCCTTCAGAAATTGGTATAAGAAGCCTCCAGCACACACCTGAATATGAGCATGTTGTGCCAATTCAGCTGTTAGATAGCTGGGTTCTCAAATGCAGTCGCAGTTTATAGAGCATCATAGTCAGTCTCAGTACCATTTCTCCTTTCCAAGGTGGGGAATGTGTTTTTCTCTAAGCGTATTCTCTTCAGTAACATATATTTACCTTTCAGATTGTCATTTTAAATGAAAATTTACATCAAAAGGAAAGCTGACAGGGAAACTCTGGTAGGCACAGTCTCACTTTTAAAGTTATTATAAGAAAAAATGGCATACAACATCTCTGAAATAGAAATTATTCCTGCACTGAACACAAGACGAAAAAGATTGTAATTATTTAAAAGCAATCATAGTTGATACTCTTCTGTAAATGAATATAGTTTCAAATAATTCCATGTTTTATTAAGCATTATTATAAAATTTGAACCGACTGTATTTTGCTTTTGCCATCAGAATAAACAAGATTCACAAGGGTATAATCCGGCTAGAAGACTCAGCAATCACTTTCCTTTTATACTTCTACTTCACGAGTAATCTGTTATGCTTAATAGCTGTTTTATACCAAAAATAATATTAAAATTCAGATTTAAAATCATGTGAAACCTATCATTAAAAATGCTTCTGTTAGTAATTAGGAGTTGAAGGTACTGCAACTGAGGGTCATATTTTCAGTGGAATTCACTAGTATCTATTTACAAACCCAATACATTTTATTCGTGTTTGCTTTTACAAGTTAATTGCACATTTTAGGTTGAGATTATATGTGGGCACACACTTACATAATTATGAAAGCCGTCTCACGATTCTGCCTTAATCTTTAAACTGTTGTTTACCTTTTTAGTAATCCTTACATGTAAAAAAGGCAATCTGTAAATTGATGATGAAACAAGAGGGTGCATCATTAAATTATGAAGTCTGTGTTAGAAGAGGACTTTGTGTCAAGGAATTGAATGGTCAATCTGGCATCAAGAAAATGACTAGTATTGATTCTCAGCTTCAGTTTTCAATAAAAAATTATCAGGGGAACGTTAAAATGTAACCTGCCTATCTATCATTCCAGACTAATCAAATAAGAATCTCTAGGAGTGGGAACCAAGAATCCGGGTTTTTTGTTTTGTTTTGTT
>NW_003852459.1:429353-433202 GCF_000181295.1 Otolemur garnettii | reverse complement strand
AACATTTGTAATTTATTAAAGCTGTTATTTTCTTGAATCATGTATTGAGATAAAAATATCTTACCTCATTATTTAGTTATTAAATCTAGAATTAAATTGAACTTCCATTCATTTTAGTATTAATTATTTTAGGGGCCAGGGAGAACTACCACTATTAGATATGAATTTGGTCCTTGACTATTAATATTTTTCTGCTGCCTTATAAAGTGTGAACATAGAAAATGCAACTTGAGCCTTCTCTGTACTTTCAGCTTCTTACTTGAGCAGTTTCTCTCTGTCAATATTTCTGTATGAATGTTCAACTGTTCCCCTCTTTAAAAAGATTACCACTAATATAACTCCCTTTTGATCCTGTGTCAGCCATTGCATTAATTCTTACATTCCTCACATTCAGCTTTCTTGGAAAAGTTATTTAAAATTTTATGCATCCATCTTCCACTTAGACTAGTAGGACTGGAAATTTATCCCTCTCCCCCACCTCTGCTGCCACACAAAAGCACTCCATCAAAACTGTCCTCGCCAATTAACAGAATTTTTTTTCAATCTCAATAGTGCACTTCAGGTTACCTCTGACCTGTTACCTGAGCAGCCCTCAACACTGCTGTCCTTGAAACCCTTTTACCTCTTACCTTTAGTGACAATATTTCTTAGTTTCCCTCCTACATATTTTTTGATTCCTCCCTATCTGCCTAACTCCCATATAACCATTGACTCTTTTTTTGAGAGAGCAAGTAACTTATTTTCTAAAAAGTTCTCCCTGCTTTGGGAGGTACTGTGGTTAGATGAGTAGATTTTCACTCCAGAATCAATATTGCAAATCACTTATGTGTCAGTTCAGATTTTATGTCAATAAATTTATTCTTGCAATCTGATGTTTCACTACCATGTTTCTGTGTGGGAACTTATTGTTACCAATATCAAGATAGATTGTGTTTTATGAATCTAAAGGTATGTGTCTCATTAACTCCTGGAAGTTTTAAGGAGTTGTCTGCTTAGTATTGTTCACTATCCCCATTTCTCCCTTCCATGTTTTTGGAACTATTAGTTTAATGTTAGATCTTTTTATTCTATCCTCTCTGAGTCTTAATCTCTTATTATATCATTTTTAATCTTTGAGCAATTTCTTTAGATTTTCCTAGTAATTCACACTCTTCAAGTATACTAATTTGTGATTTAACTTATCCATGCAACTTGTAATTCCAAGAATCTGGATTTGATTTTTGAACGTCCTTATTTCATTGCTTTTAAAATCTGGCTATTTGTTCCATCTTTTTACATGATTTTTTGTGTTTCCTTTATTTTATAGTGCCAATCAGATTTCAATTAATAATCTTTACAGGTATTGATTTTTTCTGAATGTCTGAAGATCTTGCAAGTCTAATTCTGTCTTTGTTAGTTCTGTGGAATTCCACTTACCAGACTTTTTATAACCATCTTTATTTAAAAAAATTTCTTTCTTTTTGTACTTTGAATTTTGAGTCTATCTGCAATTTTGAATTTTGAATTTTTGTCCTTGTTGGAAAGTCAAGCTTTTCTTGGGGTTATGTCTTCCCTGAGCATCTACCACTCCTCTGAAATGTTACACACCAGGGACAAATTTTGACTTACATTTTTCAACTTGGGATTCCTAAATAATGGTAGCCAGAGCTTCTGATTATGGTCTCCTAATCATATATTTTTAGGGGAGACTGTTTTTGTTCCTACTCATAGTCCAGACTAAGGAAAACTCTCTTTGGAATAGGAGGAGACACATACATTATCTAATCTACTGCTATACTTAGGGTTTACAACTGGAGGGCCTGCGTTCATGTTGGGAACCACACCTTATGTGGAATTAAAGAATTTTGTCTCCTGCCCAGGTTTGACATTAAAACCTGCATCCCTAGATTACAGATGCAGCTTTCTTTTACTGCCTTTGGAGGCCAAATTATATTTTCATAAGATAAGCAGTCATAGTGAACTCACTGTTCTACCTTTCAACACTTTTATTTCTGAACACTAAAAATATATATTATTTTCTTACACATTCACCTATGTAATAAAATATTTCATTATTGTTATATCTAACATTTCTCATTTGTATGCCGTATTGCCAGAACTTTCCAATAGTTTCTTTCTAGACTTTTTTCAGCCCTATGTGCTCTGTTTGATTTCTAGGGCTTTGTCATCTAAGCAGTGATCATTCCCCAGTTGGAAACTCAAACCTATTTCACCATGTCTATTTGATACCCTACTAGACTGTTCAAAATTATTTCAGTTTCTCAAACATTTTATATACTCTTACTCTGGACCTTCAGGAATCCCAGTCCCTCATTTTGGAGCATTGCGAAAGCACACTTTCTCACATTATCATATTAGATGACAACACATTATTATATTATTCATATAAGCTTTTATATCACTTCTTTTGGGAAGCAATATATTGTATAACCCCAAGATGAGTTTGGATGTTTCTGGTGTATTCTGCAATAAAACTTTATACTGTATATGATAACATTTATCAGAGAGTTATAAAGCCATTTATTGTATTCCAAATATATTTCCTAGTAGATTATAAGCACTTGGACTAAAGAGAATATTCAATATTGAAATCCTAGTGCCTACGACTATGTCATTCATCCATTTGTGGATATATGTCTTTAAGGCCTAGATTCTATCTCCTATAAAATTATCAATGAAGTATTTTGAATAAATAAAACTTTTGAGTAGTTTCCCCCTCTATTCACAGATTAGGAGCCTGGAGTCAGAGATGTCAAGAAACTGCCCAAGGTCACACATTGATTAGTGATAAGTTCAGGATTTGAACCCAAGATTGCTCCCTACATAGCCTGGATTGGTTCTGTGTGGCATTATGCCTGGGATAGGAAATGAAATTTTTATGTAACAATGATGGAATGGTGGCAAAATGAAGAAAATGTTTAGTACATTCCTGTCATTTAATTTTCTCCAACATATATTTCCTCTATCTTTTTATGTTTGTCCTATATAATTCTCAATTCTCAGGAGCCACATTATTGTCAGTATCAATAAATGTTATTTATTATTTCAGTGAATCAAAACCTATAATATGTGTATTTTATTTTGTCTGTAGATTTTTTTTATTATTAAATCATCTCTGTGTACATTAATGCAGTCATGGGGTACAGTGTGCTGATTTTATATACAATTTGAAATATTTTCATCAAAATGGTTACCATAGCCTTCATGGCATTTTCTTAGTTATTGTGTTAGACATTTATATTCTACATTTAGTAAGTTTCACATGTACCTTTGTAAGATGCACCGTAATATGTGTATTTTTGTAAAGTAGTTTTCACAACAGTGATTAATTATACAAGGTTGCAAGGTTTGTGTGTAATTTAAAACAGTGTGCAAATTAAAATTGCACATGAACTTTATGACCACCTATATATATTATAGTAGGTACAAATCAGAATTAAAGTTTCAATGAAAGACATAAACCACAAAATGAACTAAATTTGTAATATTTTCTAAGTTATAATATTCTTTAAAAATGTTGGTATTATTAGCATGGTATGGTAAAAAAATAGTGTATTTTGGCATCAGTCTGACTAACATTTAGATTTCACTCTGCCATTTGCTGGTTATATGTTCTTAGGCAGTATATGCTGTTTTCTTCTGCAAACTGGGGTTACCAATAACAATTGCAGGCCTGTTGTGAAGAATACAGGCAATGTATATGTATGTGTGTGGCTAATCTCATAATATATATTAATAACAATAAATATGTGATTATTATCATATCTTTTAGGTTAAAATTATAATCTTAACCCTAGATTTCTAGGTCTGAGGCAAGAAAGGCACTCAAATTTAGTCTGAAATCGCCTT
>NW_003852459.1:426722-428620 GCF_000181295.1 Otolemur garnettii | reverse complement strand
CCAAATATAAGAATTCTTAATGATGTTTTCAACAAAGCAGCTATCCAGAAGCAAATTGAAATATTCAGGTAATATTGTCACCTTTTGATTAAACACTAATATGAAAGGGCAAGAAAATGTTTAATTTATTTTAAGAGCCTTTGTTATTTCATTTTTTGAGAAAAATAATATTGTAGTTAGGCCTAATTTCACTATGACTATTACAGACTTGTAATAGGATAACAGGAATTATGAATACAGTATTTTCCTACATTAGTAAAAAATGAGGGTTCTTATATTAAAATTTTTGATAGAATTCTTTCTAAAATGAATTAGACATTTGACTGCACTATTAAGCAGAAAAAAACAGAATATTTTACCACTTCTATTTTTGTTATATAATTTTTCTGAAAATTAATTATTGTATTTTATTATAATGCTGTGATAACCCTAGGATTCAGGTGGCGAACCCTACTTTTGCCACATGAAATACTTTCAGACTGCTGTGCAGTCAACAGATAGATGCTGTATCTTTTGATTTCTTGATCTTTAGGACTTATAGATGCCAGAGACCAGGTTACACACAGAGAGTTGTGGCAAGAGAGGCTTAGTGATTTATTCAAGGTCACATCAGTTCTAGAAGGAAACAGACGAGAAACAGTAACTTCACTCCTTTGCCCATTTCCCTTCAAATAATGCCTTTGTTCTCTTTGATATTTGCCCTCTGCTTTCCTCTAATTCCCAGTTGTATTTTTCTATAGTAGTTGCTTTTTGGCCCTGGAAGCCACAAGTCAGTCTATAAGGTTGATAAGAGAAAGGATGTAACTAAGTATTATTTAAAAAAGAATTCTACATGCATTTCCTTCAGCACACGTCCATTTTATAAGTGAATGTATATTGTATTCAGAAGGTGTATGTCTCTCATTTGCTCAGAGATGGAAGATACATTGCTCTTATATTCTTTTATTTATTCTGATAATTATTTTTTTACTTGAAGTAAATTCCAATTTAATTTTGGCTGATTTTTAGAGTAAGAATTTATAGGTAGAAAAATTTTTAAGGGTCATGTAGAAAATTCCCCAACCAGAATGGTGCCTGTGGCTCAGTGAGCAGGGCGCCAGCCCCATGTACGGAGGGTGACAGGTTAAAACCCCGCCCGGCCAAATTGCAATTAAAAAAACAAAACAAAACAGCTAGGCATTGTTGAGGGTGCCTGTAGTCCCAGCTGCTTGGGAGGCTGAGGCAAGAGAATTGCCTATGCCCAAGAGCTGGAGGTTGCTGTGAGTTGTGACACCATCGCACTCTACTGAGTGTGATAAAGTGAGACTCTGTCTCTAAAAACAAACAAAAAAAAAACCCAAAAAACAAACAAAAAAAAAAAACGGAAAAAGAAAATTCCCCTACCAATGAAGTATCACCAAGTTTCAGATTTTTCCAGATGCTTGTGATTTTTTTTAATCCATTTTTTAGTAAAACTTGTGATATTGGTTAATATGCTCTTGAGTTTATAGAAGAGAGATTAAAAATGTGAATAACTTATTATAGGATCAAAAGGTGTGATTAAAAAAAATTTTAATTAAATCAATTTAATATGAGGGTACAATTTTTAGGTTACATTGTTGTCACTTCCAGGGTAAGTTTCCATTTGTAGAAGAGCCCCTCACCCAGGGGGCATGTTATACACCCTCACAGGGTGCACGTTAGGAGAGATCCTGCCTCATGCCCTCCCTCCTTCTGCCAAACGTCCTCTGCCTCCCCCCTTCTGCTTCCCTTTACCTCCAAACTGGACTATATTAGTGTTTTATTGTTCTTCTGAGCATATAATTGTTTATATATTGATTTCATATTAGTATGGAGTACACTGGATATTTATTTTTCCATTCTTGTGATATTTTACTAAGAAGAATGTATTTCAACTC
>NW_003852459.1:422227-425861 GCF_000181295.1 Otolemur garnettii | reverse complement strand
AAAATTTGTTCAGTTTTAGAATAATTTCCATACCATCAATGGACAGACTCAAATATAAACTCACACAAAGAAATTGCTGTTCAAAAGTAATGAAACAAGTAATCAAGAGTGCCATTCCATCAGATCACATACGAGGCCACTACTTTCTCTTCATGTTATTTGTAACATAACATCAATTTATTTCATTAACTGCCTACTATAAGTTATTGATACTAAATACAGCTAACCTCTGAAGACTGTCACTGGCAGTCACTGCTGGTCCCCCGGTTGACTCTCCTTTAGGTTCTACTCCATGTCACAAAGAGTTCAAGTAGGGTTCAAGGTCAATTCAGTAATTCACCACTTTAAGAATGGAGAAGGACACTCTAGCCTCTGATTTTAATGTAGGACATTTAGGACAATATACAAGATGAATCTTTACACTGTCATACAAAATTGATTTGCCCCTATTTTACTATTAATTCCAGTTCATGATTTGCCTAGGATTATGTGTTAATACAGACTTATAACTTAAAAATAGCATAGGTTTGAAAGTAAAAATGCAGACCATTCTAGAGGAGTTACAGCACTGTCATTTAAAAGTTTTATTTCCTGAGATACCATCACCAATGTGTTTAGTAATCTAATTACAAAAGAAAACATGATCTGGAGTACTATGAGAGGTTCTCAATTCTTAAAAAAAAAAAATTATCAAGAGTAGATCTTAAGAAGGGTGAAAAAAGTAATTGGGTGGATCTCGGTATGTTATGCCCTATAAAAACAAATACAATGTTGATAGTGTTAAATAATTTTAAAATAAGATTTAAAAAAACTAGAAATTACTAAAATTCCCAACATTGTAATATTATGAAGGAGAGACTGGTATAGACAAAAACTTGTGAACCAAATGCTAAAATAGTGAAGTATCTTTCTAAATACTTCAAGAACCTTTCTGATAAATACAATGAAGTACTGCTTTGTGTAATAAAATAATTTAAGAAAAATATTAAACCTTTCTGTTTAATATCTGCTAAAAATATGTATAGAGTAAAATATTAGTTGAGGCACATTTATGGATGAAAAGTGAAAATGAGATTGGAAATTGGCAATGGAATGTGGTAGAGAGACCGGTGGATGGAGATTTGGAGAACTGAATTTTAAGACCTATTTTTCCCTAACAAGGAAGTGTTAGGTGTTGAGATGTCAGGCCCCTGTGTTCCCAGATCTTGGGTCCCAGCACTGAAGAATGGTAACTGTTATTGAGGTGATGGAATGGATGAACAGAGGGAGCAGGTGTACACACGTAAAGTGCCACAGTTTCGTTAAGGCTTAGTACATTCCAAAGGAGGAATGAGTCAGCCCCTGCCAGTGGAGGGGACCTTGAGTTTAAGGTTTCTCCTTTTATGCTGATTCTCCAATTTTATATTTAAGTGGAGGGTGTATATTTATGGGTTATTTTGGATAAGGATAGAGAATTCCTGGAATCGGAAATCCAAACCATTCCATTTTATACCTCGAAAGGCAATTTCAGAGGGCTGCCATGGTATTTGTAAATTATCATGGTACTTCTGGGTGTGATTTTTACTGTATCCATGAGAGTAGGTCACTTAGGGACACTGTTACCTCAACTGTGCACATGCTCCAACGTCTGTCTATTACAGCTTTGATGATATCTCTATTTCATGGTATTTGTACCTCTTTCTAATTGGTCAGTACTTGGAGCCTCCCTGGACACATTATCTGTTCCTTCTTGGGAGCTCGTTTCCTAGAACCCCAATTAGACTGTTACCCAAACAATCCAAGTCGGTATGACCACATCTCTTGGTCTTTGGGAAAGGATCCTCATGACCCTGACAAGAGTATAGCCATCTTGGGAGGACAGCTAGTGATAGAACACAGGTCAGAGACCAAGTGGCACAGTCACAGCGACCCCCTCCCCATACTCCTGAAATGCTTCAGAGTTGGTGTTCCTGGGAACCATCAGAACAAGCCGTCTCGTATCCTGGTCTTGGCTGACACTAAAGATAAGAGTCTGGTGCCAGATCAACACTTCCATGGAAGGGAATAATTCTCAGGTTAGGCCCTGACACAGCATTATTCACTTCACCAAAAAAAGATGACTTCCCTCACCTCACATAACCCCCACCCACATTCCACATACACTAATGAAAGTCTCTGGAAACTGTGAGCTGGCAGGTGGCAGCTGGTCAGAATCCACTCTGCTTTTTCCTAAGAAAGCCTTTCTTTGATCCCTGGACTAGCCTCTGCTCCTTATTGCCAACCCTCACCCCAGCTTTACTTCTAAACCTGTCATTGTCCATGTCAGAAAGTCCCGGGACATTAATCAGTCCCCAAAACAGCCAGCTCCAAATAAGCCCCCTGCAAGGTGCTCTGTTCCCGTAACAAGTCAGACCCAAGGGAGTCCAAAACAGCATCCATCATCCACCTGCACATGTCTAATGAACTGCCTAAACTAGCACTCACATCCTTAGTTGGTAGGCCTAACTTTTCTGAATTTTGCTTGCCTTAGGGCTAAAATGATCAGACATAGTCTATTTTGTTAAGCATTAAAATACATTTTTGTTAGTCTTCCGTTTTTCTCCAAAAATCTGATAAAATTAAATAAAATGTAAATGATTGATGAGAGAGTGTAAAAGAGAGGAAGAGAAAGAGAAAGAAAGAGAGAGACCAGGAATGGGTAGATTTTGCTGAAGGAGCTGGGACAGCAAAAGTCCAGCCTGTTTGCCTATTAGTTATTCTTGATAGGTCTGAGACAACCCACAGAATACAGTTTGGAAATATTTACAGTCTCTCCTGTCAAATATATTCTATGATTCATGTCAATTGTTTTAAAGAGAAAAGAGAGAAAAATAAATGTTTGCCATAATATGCTCCTGGCTGCAGCCGTCAGAGGAGCCATGGTAAAGAACATGGAGGACATGTCTATGTCAGGGTGTCACTGTCTCTGTCTTTGTATCAGTGAACTGATGAAGTTTCTTTTTTCTTCTCTTTCTATTTTCTTAATGTCTATTAAATGAGCTCTTGTGTGAGGATTTATGATGCTAAGCATATTCTCCTGGGAGCTAAAATGTCTGGTATTGAGCAACTCATATAAATGCTAAGTGAATTACTTTTGCCATATATGAATTAGCAAATAAAACTTTCTCCTGAGAAACATTAGTAAGCTAATCAAAATTCCTTAGATAAACTGTTCAGTAATTTTATTTTTCTCTGATTACTATTCTCCCTCTTTTTTGTTGTCATTGTTGCTATCAGTCATGATTATCGGATCTCATGCAACAGTGTTGTCTTTGGATTTACTAATACTTAGAATTCGCTAATTATCTCTTTTAAAAGTCGTTTTCTGTGCTAATACTGTGGATTTGGAGTTATAATTATCAAAACATTAGAAAAGGATGCTCTTAATTTAATTGTGTGAAATTTCATTTGAAACCTAATTCTTTGCTTTTTTTTCAGGTTTTTGTGCTTTTTTTTTGTAGACTCTGAATTCACACTTTCAAAAGTCTTGGTGTAATACCAACTAAACTGATTTTAACAAGTTGATTTGTTTTACTTTCATTTACAGTGTTGATGTTTCTCAGAGGCAGAGTTAGAGCTGACTTTCCTGCTTTGGCTGTCTGTATTCAGAAAAGGC
>NW_003852459.1:419032-420939 GCF_000181295.1 Otolemur garnettii | reverse complement strand
CTTCAAAATACAAATTTAAGTATTTTTTTCTTTTGTTTAGTAGTTCACATTAAATCAGAAGAGAAATAATATGAACATGAAAACAATTTTCCCGCACTTTATGGGAAATGTTGATAACTGATCGGTTTATCATTCCTTTTCCAAAGACAAAAGCAAATTCTAGTTGTGAAAATTTTAGGAAAAATTTTCTCTTTATTTCAGGTTTCATTACCTGAAGTTGAGTTTTCGTTTTTTTGTATTTTTTGTTTTTTTGTTTTTTGCAGATGACGACTGTGGGGACGGGAGTGATGAGGAGGGCTGTGTTCACTCTTGCTCTGGTAATCAGTTCAGATGTTCCAGTGGCAGATGCATCCCTGGCCATTGGGCCTGTGATGGTGACAATGACTGTGGAGACTTCAGTGACGAAACCCAAATCAATTGTACCAAAGAAGGTAGGCCATTTTATAAATCTATGAAATCTCAGAGTGAATATTATATAAAAATGAGTTGTTCATTAGATAAAATAAGTAGCTGAATGGAGTAATTAGCTGATCCTGATCTCTTTACTTTTCTCTTTGCCTTTATTTCCTTTCGTCCTCATACCTCATTGCCCCTTGATACCCTCTGTTATCTTTGCTTTGCAAATTTTATTAAATGTTTTACTTACTACTATTGTAATCTTCTTTAAACCCATAACCATACCAAAGGTCAAAGAAAGAACAGGAAAGGTATAATTTTACTTTTATTTTTATACAAAAGTTGTTTCTTTAAGGTTTGGAATAATCCCTTATTAAAGGTGATATATTTCCAACTGATTGATTTTCTAGAATGCAGGCAAAGAGAAGATCATGACCAGGGCTCTCAGTGTGTGTTGAGGACGATAACTCTGTCATTCGCATAAGTTACTTTGCAAAATTTGATCAGCCATAGGGCATGTCAGTAAGTTAGAAATCACACTGGAAATATCTTCAGAAAAAAATCATTAACCTTTCAAACAGTTATACAATCATACCATTTTTAACAGAAATTCTTCTTCTAAGAAATTGAAAGATATTATTATTAATATTTATTCTTTCAGTTACTCCACAAAAATTATTGAAGACTATGAAAAAGGATGAAATAGATGGTCCCTGATCAACATAAATATCTAGCTTGCAAACAAACAAAATAATTTATATAGTGGTGGTGGAACGGGAGAAATCATATACTCTGTGATCATAAGAAAGAGATACATTTGTCTTCCAAATTGTTTTCTCTAACATAGATTCCTTTTGTCTTTCCTTGGCTCTCTCTCTTTTTCTCAGGGATAAGTTCTAGAAAGATAGGCTAATAAAGAAATTATCTATAGAACACTAGGTTTTTAAAAGAATAACCTTGGCTTTTTTGTAAATTCTCTAAATTATTTTTTAGGAAACATGTTGTTTGATTTTGATTTTACCTGTGGTAACTTGGATTTTAAGAGTTATAGAAAAGATCTAAATATGGGATTAACCATGAGAACCTGTATTTCATTGCCTTCATAGTTTGCAGGCCATTGTCATTAATCTGGCATAGAAAAATAAATATTTTTTGTGTGTGTGTGTACGTATGACTTTTTCATTTTTGTTAATATTTGTAACATTTATCTCAGGGGAAGGTGGTTGAAATTGTCATTACTACATAACACTTTGACTATAAACTTCATTTTCCCCTCCTGGCAGATGTCTCTTTAGGCCTCTCATGGGGCGTGCATCTGTGGTCTGCTGGCACTGCCCGATAATATGCTGTGAATGATGAATTGCCCTAAAGTTAATTTATTCTCATCTGAGATGTGAGAGCCTATCCCTTCTAAGTTAAAATGATCATTGCACATTAAGAAGTTTTGAAAAGATTGCTTTAGCCTCATGGGTGTCCAAATTGAGTGGCTCACACTATTGTGAGCCCTGTAG
>NW_003852459.1:415093-418435 GCF_000181295.1 Otolemur garnettii | reverse complement strand
AAGCAGAGCATACGGTGCAATTTCTCTCAACTCAAATTGTTTTCAAAAGAGTAGAAATACTCTTAAATTAACTTTTAATAGTAAAGGAGAAGAAAAAATAGGAAATTAAACATTTCATATATAATCTCCATGCCAGAAAATTTCTAAATTTGAGTTCAATTTATATTCTCTATAAAATCAATTTCAAAAACAATTTCTATAGTGATGATTAGTTTTTCATCAATATTATTAATACCTGGGAAAGTATAAATGGAGAGTCTGCTCCTAGATTAATATAAACTCATCTTAGTGTTAATGTTAGGTTGTCCTTTTTTCTCATTTCCAAACTCCCTTATAGGCAAAGAAGACATAATATCTTCAGAAAGCACTGTGTAGTCATGGAGTCATTGTTATACACATGTGCACAATGAGAGAGAGAGACACAGACAGGGCAGAGATGGGGGAGGGTGCATTCCAAGGTGGAATAGAAATGCAGTCCACTGTACACCTATTCCTTCTTCCCTTTCTGTATGTGTCTCATTTATTGAATTCCAATTTCTTTTTGCTTCTGAATCATTTGGCTGATACATATCTCTATAAAGACTTTTTTTTTTCAAGTTACTGGGTGAATAGTTCGTCCAAATGGAAAAATAGGTGTAGTTGGACCTTCACAGAATTTGAAGTGTGGAAACCTCCACCAGAGCTCAGGCCAGCCATCTATATTTATGCATTGCCAGGTTGTTACCAAAGGTGGATTTACTTGCAATGACATCAAGAATAAATTGAAAATGAGACTATAGTCTTTTCTTACAAGTTTTTACCTCTTGGCTGGTATATTAAAATAAAGAGACCCTGGACATGTTATATCTATAAAGGACCAAATATATGGTATAGAGGATTAAACATCATACTTATTACAACAGTTACCAATATCATAACTCATCTGAGGAATTACTGAGAACAAGTCATTCTCTTGGCAAGCCCAGAAATCTCTTGTGACTTGGAAGGCAATCCACCAAGTAACTCAGTAATCCTGGAGGCGTAAAGTTCAGTACTGTAGTAGTAAGCCTATTGTTAAACATTAAGCATTTTAGGACAGTTCCTTAAAGGATTAGTGGAGAAAAATTGCATTTAGTATTTTAGAGATCATTTCCTTACCACCCTTGAAGATCGTTTCCTTGAGCACATACTCTGTTGGCACCTATGAGATCATTTTCCTGAGCACAGCAGCCCCAGCATGTCTTTGCTTAGGCCAAGACATTAAAGGACTTGCAAGAAGTGCTCAGGGCTATCCGGCACCTATGGTTAACCTCATCTCTTACAGCACTGGACTGTACTGTCAATCCATGTCTCGCGTGATCATTTATGCAGTCAGGACAATATGAGATTAATCTTATGCCTTTGTAAACAGATGAATACATTTGAATTGTGTGAACTTTTATTCTTATATTTTTGGGAGGGAAATCTTTATTATATTTTACCTCCAAAGTAAAATATTTTTTAAATAAACATATGCAAATAACGATCTTTAGACAACTATTCCCCTAGGTAAATTTCTACTCATAAATTCTAAAAATATATGCAAAATAATTCTGTATGGACTCGATTTAGAAGAGAATAGGTTTTCCCTAATGTAGATTTTGCCTAAAATTTTTAATTGATCTTAACGTAACTCAAGTATTCCTCAAATATTTATATTCATTTTTATTTTAAAGAGACATCTGATCCTGGTTTATTGTCATTGTTTTTTAATGGCCTCTATTTTGCTGTCAAAAAGGACATGTTTATTATCTGCTGTATTGAGTGAATAGTAGAGGATGTTATAATGTAGTATCTTCATATTTATACTGCAAATAAAGTGTAAATGCAAATTTAAAATTAAGTTTGTATTGACTTTCAAGTTTGACTTATTATAAATAATCTTTGCCAAGTTCCAAAATCTAGCAGGCAGTTAGTTGTGAAGAATAATTATTATATATGGTCACACATGCTCATTTCTTCTGCTTTAACTGTTTTCTTTGCTTCTGTTCTGAAGTCTCCCCCACCCCAGAGGCATGGTCTTACTCTGTCACTCGTTGTCACTCAGGATGGAATGCAGTGGCACAATCATATCTCTCTGCAGCCTCTTAAAATCCTGGCCTCAAGCTATCCTCCTGCCCTGTCCTCACTAAATATTGGTATTGCAGGTGTGGGTTGCAGTACATGACCTGAACATTCTTTTCTTTTGGGCTTTGTCTTCACTCTTTCATTCATTTATTAATCCATTCAGTTTTCTTATTCTCAGATCTAACAAGGAAGTTAGAATAATTTTATCTTATCACTGTACTTTTGAAGTTAAGCACAATATCTGATATATAGTGAACATCCAGTAAATAATTATGGATGAAAGAGTTTATTTCTCTTAAACACAAAATCTGACTATACTGTAAGAATTCACCTCTTGTTATGTCCTCCCTCATCACATCCCATATCCTGAAGTTTGCTGTCATGATAATTTACTAGACTAGTAATATACATTCTTTTTGTATAATATAGTCATTATACATATTGGCAGTTTTAACCCCACATTTAATAATATAAAACTGACAGTGCATGTGCTTTACTTTTTATTATTCTTTATTTCTTTTTGTTTAGATCTTTTTTGCCCAATAAATTATAAATTCCAGAAAACTAGGGAAATCTTAAATCTTTATGTGTGTGTAGTGTTTATATATACACATATATATTAGAACCACTATACTTGACCACTTGCCTACATTGACCACCTCATTAAGTTGACCTAATTTTCATAGACCAGATATGCACCACATGTACATAGCTGTACAGTAAGCCTAGTTCCTTATGTTGATCACTTTGCTACAGACCCTTGACTGGCCAACTTACAGAGGTTCATATGTATGTGTGTGTGTATCCCCCCACTACCATGTTAGGGGTCTCTCTTTCTCTTTCTCTCTATATATATAGTATGTATATAATATATGTCATATAAAAAATATATATGCATAATATAATATATATTATATAAAGTATATAATGTAATGTATAAAGTATATATATAGTATATGTATATATATGTATTTGTGTGTATGGATGTATAGTTTACCAGTAAATGATAGTTAGAAGATTTTACTAGTGATAATAAAGAGAGGAAAAGGGTAGACACTCTGCATTTTTTTAGTTCATTTAAGCTTCACGATTAGAATTACTCAGAAAAGTCAAGGTACTTGCCCAGAATTACACAGTTGGAGTTCAAAACAAAGATCGTCTGCTCTTAATTCTATATCCAATCATTTGGTTCTGCAGCTATGAGTATAATCTTTTTCCCCCTAATTTTCTATGAATTAACATTTATATGACCCCAAA
>NW_003852459.1:406159-414060 GCF_000181295.1 Otolemur garnettii | reverse complement strand
ATAGTAAAAACTTTAAGTGTACATGTACTAACTACATTCACATTGTGGTACTAGCATCACCATTCATTCTGCTCCAGAAATTTTTTTGTCTTGCAAAATTGAAATTATCCCCATTTAAACAATAACTCCTTTTTCTTCCCAGTCTCTATGCTTTTGACTAATATCTCACATATGCAATCATACGGTATATCTTTGGGGGGACTGGCTTATTTTACTCAGCATAATGTCTCCAAGATCATCCTTGTTGCACCATTGACTGTACGTCCTTCCTGTGAAAGGCTTGACCAATAGAGAGGGACTTCTGTCATTTTGCCATTGTTTTCTATACGCCTTATAGGTTTTTTTAACCTTAATTTCTGCATTATTGACTTTTATGTGTTTACTTGATTTAAGTGTGGTAAAATGCTTATTTTTTCCCTCATTTCCTTTTCTGTGTATTCTATAGCTTTTATTTATATGGTTCTCATGGGGATTACACTTAACCCCCTCATGTTATGTAACAGTCCAATTGGGCTTCTCACAGTTTAACTTCAATGGTGTATAAAAACTCTGCTTCTCTACATCTTTTTAGGTTACTAAGTTAGAAAATTATACACTGATAGATAGTGTGTCCAAAGTATAAACTAATAGTTTTTATTTTTATTTTTATTTTAGATACATGGCCTTATTCTATTTTTAAATTTTTTTCTTTTAACAATTTTTTTGTTAAATCATAACTATGTATAGTAATACATTTATGGGGTACAATGTGCTCATTTTATATACAATTTGGAATGCTTATATTAAACTGGTTAACATAGCCTTATAGTTTTTAAATGCACTAGTCTTGTGTTTTTAGAGAATTTGTCTTTCATGTCTTGAATTACTTTTATTTTTGGTTTCTTTGTGTTGGTTTTCAACTTTCTCATCAATCTCATTGATTTTATTTGCCATCCACATTCTGAATTCCATATCTGACATTTCCTTTAAATCGGGCTATTGCTGGAGACCAACTATGGTCCTTTAGGAATGTTAAAATAGCTTGATTTTCATGTGGCCAGAGTATTTATGCTAGTTCCTTCTTATCTTAAACTTCCTCTCTCAGCTAAAGGCAAATAAGTTTGCAGTACACCTGTTTTCCTCTGCTGGGAACTCTCTTAATGAAAAGAAGGAGCGGTTCCTGCATGGTATCCCGATTGGTCTCCTAAAACTCAGCAGGAGAGGGGTGGATACACTGAGTGCCTATGATGCAGCTATTCTCCCGCATTGTCCTATTCCTCTATTATTGTCACAGTGCAAGTGGCCCCTGGAGGATATTTGTGTAGAGGCCTAGATTGGCCCCTGAGACACTTCGGAAGCTTGGGGAAGGTGCTGAGCAAGTAAGTCCCTTTGTGTGGAGGTGAACGGCATGGGGAATCACTCTGCCCAGGTCTCCTTGCAGCAGTGCTGGGGATGGCTGGGTACGGCTGTTTATTTGGTGGCTGTAGGTATCAGGGCTGTGAATATTCACTCTGCCGAGATCCAGGACAGTGGTGGCGGGCAGAGGGGACAGCTCATGAGCACAGGTCTGTGGTGGTATGCAGCGGGAACAGCTGCAGCAGCTGGGCAGTGATACCTAGGTTGCCAGGTGCAGCAGTGGTGCTATCTAGATGGTGGGCAGAGGATGGGTGGGTGCTGTGGGAGCCTACTATTCTTGAAGCTAGTGGCACCCAGTCACAGGGCACATGAGTGTCTGCCCTCCCCACTCCCTTCTTGGCCTGACAGGGGCAAAGTGGAGGTAGCTGCAATGGCGCCAACCCCTGTGTAAGCTAGGCATTCTGAGGCTGAGAGTTCAAAATGGCATCAGTTGCGGCAACCAGCATCAAAAGCCAGTGGGTTCCCATTGTGTCTTCTCTCCTGTTCTTCCACTGTAGTTGCCAAGGAGCTCCCTGATAAGTGTGACGGCCTCTCATGGGGGTGGGTGGCTTTTGCAGCTCAGGTTTCAGCATCCACTGGAGAGTGTTGAGCCCTGGGGTTCTCTCCTGTGACCCATCCTCAGGTGTGCCAAATGTGGGTGCTTTTTTTTACACTCTGATCTTGTTGAGTGGGTCATTTCAGGTATCTCCAATTGTTTCTCTGGTGATTTACAATGCTAAGACTGTCTGTAGGTAAACAACCATTTCAACTTGCTATCTTCTCTGTAAGAGCAGTGCAAGCACCTGCTTGGAGTCTGCCATCTTGGCTCTCTCTAAGACAGTTGTTTTAAAGTATAAATCTGGTATACTTTTGATTAGGCCTTTTTCAGGGACAGTTTTGGTTTTTGTTGTCATTATTTTTTTATTTATTTGTTTGGATTTTTCTTTAAATGGTGCCTACTCACTTGTTTCTTTGTATTTCTTGTTTTTTGTTGTTTCTGAAAACTGGAAATTTGTATCTAATAATGTAACTCTGAAAATCAGATTTCCCCCCATTCCCCAGAATTTTTGTTGAAGCTGGTGTAGGATGTCCCTGTGGCAAAGATTAGCCTGGGGCATAAACTCAAGGTCTTCTCGGTTGGTCTTTTCATAGCTTATGCCTTTCCCTGAGCATGCTTGGTAAATTTCTAATTTTCCTTATATATATGGTTGTGTTTGAATGTCCTAGCCTTTGTTATGTGACATTAAAAAGAAGAAAAGATAAAAAAAAAATGAAAGTCGTTAAAAAACAAACAAACAAACAAACAAAACTCACCCTTTAAGTCCCCTAGAGGTCACCTCAGCTGGAGAGAGAGGGACTCCCAATAATGGAAAGAGGTGCAATGACAATGGCCACTATCTCTTTTTTTACACCTCTGAGATAAGTGACAGCCCTCAACAAACAAGTCACACATCCCAAATATGTGGACAAAATCCTTTTTGCACACCCTAAGTAACCTGAGTTATGTACAAGGTACTCCAGAAACACTGCCTGATTACCATGGGACTGGAGTTGGGGGATTGGTAGATGCCACTGTGCTAAGAGCTTAGAGCTGAAACTGACCAAAACTAATCACAGTTTATCATGTAAGGCTTAACTTGGAGGTTGCAAGCGTTCAATAGATCTGAGTTCCAAAATAGTTATATCACACAGATTCTGCCATTCCAATTATTGTCTGTATTGAGAGACATATTCCTGCTGCTTCCTACTTTGCTAACTTCTCAGAATCCTCTTTCAACTAATTTTTATTAAAACAAATACATAAACAAAAAACTGCTGTTATTTCTCACGTTTTATTGAGAATAAAGTATTGGCTTTGGATTTGGGATAATTAGCAAATTATATTGTGGAATCAGCAAACTCATATACAGTTCTGTTCTATATCTTTTCATCTTTTATTAAAACTATGGATTATTGGGCGGTGCCTGTGGCTCAAAAGAGTAGGGCACTGGCCCCATATGCCAGAGGTGGCAGCTTCAAACCCAGCCCTGGCCAAAAACTGCAAGAAAAAAAGAAACAAAAAAACTATGGATTGTTTCCTCATAAAAACACAATTAAAAGCAAATTTAAGTTCTATCTAATTTTAAAGAAGTATGATACCTATTTTCAATGAAATACAAATTGTCTGGCTTAATGTTATTCTCCTATAGATTGATTTATTTTCCTTAGAAAATGATGATACTGAGATATCAAAACATTGTTAATTATTAAAGGACTTCACCCACAGGAAACCTCTTGTTTTTCAGGAAGAAAAATAGCTTTTTAGAGGTCATTTCAACCTTAATGCTGTGAACAACTTTTGCATTAAGTACAAAGAAAACTCAAGGCTTTTGAATCAATTAATGACAGAGCATGTTTTAAGAATCTTTAATGTTTCTAGTAATGCACTTATCAGGAAAGTTAAAAGGAATCTGATAATTATAACTTAAAAAATGAAATAGTGTAGAATTTTATAGTTGACCACCTCTCTACTGTGACCCCCCTCCTTAAGTTGAAATAATTTTCATAGACCAGGCATGTACCACATGTACTCAATGGAAGTTACTAATGCTGATCACCTCTGTGTATTGACCAGTTTGTTACAGTCCCTTGAGTGGTCAACTTAGAGAGGTTCTCTTCTATTAGAATATAGATCATAAAAATATAAAAAACTATTTATCTATTCTCCTTAACTATTCAAAAATTTGGTAATAGGTCCACACTTATTACCAGATAAATTAACTTTTGTGTTAAGAGAATAATTATGACCTTGACATCAGACAAAATAACCTCTCTTATTTTGTTAAAGATATAATTAATAACTAAACCCAATAAGTAACAAATAGACCTAATTTTATTTTAATGAAACTTGTTAACTTATTGTCCTGCACTATTAAAGAACTAAAAAAAATAGCAATAATAAATTAATTTCTGCAGTCTTTAAATTCTTGTTACCATTCTCAAGTTGCAGTTAATGCTCATTGAAATGGTAAGACTTCAGGTATTCTTTAGGATGTAAATGAAACAGAGACCAAAAAAATGAATGATCTGCAAAATAATTAATTCATCCCTCAATAACTGAGTGGTGTCCATGTTTTCATGCTAATAGGAATAAGCAGTGGGATAAAATGTTGCCTTTTCCTTGAGAAGTAGCAAGTAGTGAGCTTCCTTGAGAGACGGTATGACCTGCCAGCATTTGTTTCCTTATTTATCTGAAACTTCAACTGAATTTGCACTTATATATTACATTTCTACTCCGTAATGGCCAGATAATTCACTTTTCCTTTAGGGCATTTGTTTGAGGTCTAGGTCAGTATTTGTGGCCTACACATGGAAAATTTATTGTCCCTATCTTCATCTGAAATCTTTCCACAAATAACTTTGGTTCTTGAAATCATCCACTTAAATTACTCCAATCTTTCTTACTGATAGCAGAATGTTTCTGTACAGTATATTTGTGTTATTATTGTTTATATGTATGTACTTGAATAGTATGTTCTGTGAATCACAAACAGAATTTAGAGTCCTGTAATTTAGGACAAGGGCTGGCAAACCTTTTCTGTAAAGGGTCAAAGAGTAAATATTTTAGGCTTTGCCTATTGCAACTACCCAGCACTGCTGCGGAGTCATGAAAGCAGCCATAGACACCATGTTAACAAATGAGCGAGGCAGGTTTCCACTAAAACATTGTTTCCCAAAACAGATGAGAGACTAGATTTGGACTGCAGGTCATAGTTTGCTCACCACTCCTTTAGAATACAAGGAAACATACATTTTTAAAGTAGCTACAATTCTGAATAATACTATATCCATTTTATAGAATATCAAATATATTGAATGAATCAAAAATAATAGGGAGAAGAAAGGGCCAAAGGAAGCAGAAGTGAGTCATTAATCTTCCCTTTCTCACAGATGTGTTGTATGTATACACTATGCATGTTCTTTCCACATAATGTTTTAATTTTAAAGATCAATTTAAATCACATTATCGTTTCTTCACTTGTTTTTTTCCTAGGAGATATTTGCCTACTGTGAGCTAGGCATGTTAGTAAGCCAAGCAGTAAATTCCAAATACAAAATATTCACATTGCATTTTGTTTTAGTTAATATTTGATCAGTCAATTTGAAAAATTAATGGAAAACTAGATTTCTCAATTACTTTATATAATCAATTCAGTAGATTAATCCATTCTGTTCACTTACATTTTACCATTATCATTGTTAGGATTTTAAATATCGAAACCAAGATTTTAATGAAGTAAACCAATATTTTATGTAATTTCATTTTAATAATACTTTAACTTATTAAGGGGATATTTAGTTCCCTGAATTCATCCCTTTGTTTCAATATATTTTTTTGGATGTCCTCAGGGTCTGTTTTTAACACTAAAAGTAACTTAACTTGTGCTTAGGTATTCACACATTCTTTTCCATTTCCTTCTATTCAACCTTTCTAACTGAACCAGATGGTAAACCTATAAATATTTGAAATCTGGTCTCTTTTCTACTCAAAATTTATTATCAAATGATTCCATCCAATGTCTTATCAGTATAATCCCTGGGGGTGACTACACATGAGGTGAAGAGAGGAGTTTGTTGAAATAAAAGGCAAGACATAAAACCGATGTGCTAGAGAGTATGTGATGTGAGCGGGTAGGGAGGGCAGTGTGAATAATCAACCGAGAGACATGGCAAATCCAGATGAGCTACAGGCAGCATCAAGATCCAGCCAGAAGAGGACAGGTTGTTTAGAGGGGAAAACCCAGGCTTGACTTCCCTGTTAATTTGCAGCAAAGATCAAAGATGTTGAAATCATGCACTAGGCAGTGTGCCCTAGGGAATTTGCCCCATATTACAGAGACATGAGCAGTACAGTGTGCTACTTCCAACCTTATTTCAGGCTAGTCGACCTAAAGTCTGGGACATAGCTTTTAAGGTGGGGAGGGGCTTACGCCTGTAATCCTAGCACTCTGGGAGGCCAAAGCAAGTAGATTGATTGAACTCAGAAGTTTGAGACCAGCCTAAGCAAGAGTGAGACCCGATCTCCACTTAAAATAGAAAAATGAGCCGGGTGCTGTGGTGGGAGCCTGACAGCTTCTCAGGAGACTGAGGCAAGAGGATCCTTTGAGCCCAAGAGTTTGAGGTTGCTGTGAGCTATGATGCCCTCTACCCGGGGCACAGAGTGAAACTCAATCTCAAAAAAACTAAAAAGAAAAACAAAACAAAAAGCAAGTATTAGTCTCCTGGGTGATCTCTAGAAACAAGGGGTATCCTAAATTAGGGGATATTAAGGCTCTTCTCAAGCAGGATTGCACAAAGGTTATGCTCACAATCTACTGGCAAGTGGAATGAGGTTACTGATATACTATCAGACAAGCTTTTCAGGACAGTACAGATGGAGAAGAAAGTCTGGAGAAGAAATCTGGAGCAAACGGGGGCCATAGTCAAGAAATTATTGATGAATATTGATTCATTGAGAAGCTAGGAATGGAGCAGGGCTCAGACACCTGGTGACTATAACAAGGCGCTTTTTGCTTTTACTTTTCAAAGCACTTTACGATGAATAACAACTTAATGTTAAACTCCATTAAAAATGTTAAACTCCAATTAAAAAAGAAAAAATTGACCCCCTAGGTTGGTCTTATAATTTCATTGCAGCTGCAGCAGCATGATCAGCTATTTTCTCACAAGGCTTTAACATTTTTTGGAGACAAAAAGAAATGTATTTTAACTAGAAAATATATATAGTATAAATATAATTTTGCAGTTCTCATTTTCATTTTGTTTTTTAACATTAGGAGGAAAACATGTGTTTCTGTCATTGTATAGTTGGTTGTCTTCTAACCACAAATGCTTAGTCACAGTGATTTAAATATTGGGACAAATTCCACCTTCAGTTGCCACATTTCCTTCAGGGCTCTGTTTTTATTTATTTATTAGACTTCTAAATTGTATGCTTGGTTTAAACAGCTTCAGGGCAAAAATACAATAAAATTGTATTAGTTAAAAATATAACCAGCATCAGCAACATGAAAACACCGCAGTAAAACAGCATGAGCATATACATATAAATAGTCATCACTTTAACACTCCTCTGAGACAAGCCATGTTACAAAGCTGGATTGTGTGCCAAGCCATGAAGCTCAGAAAACTGGAGCTCCAGGGAACCACAGAGGCCTGGCACTCAGGTTGGAAGGGTCATCACAGGCTCTGCGGAGGAATGTAGCTCTCCATCCAGAGGAAAATCAGCACAGTTATCAGAAGGTGATTATTATTTGGCAAGAAGATTAAGAAAAAATTAAAACCCTGTGGCTTTTTCTGACAGAAGAGGTTAGCACTTATAAAATATTGACACCCACCTAAACCTACCAGATATTGAGAAATAGGTTTGGAGTATTTTTAACACATTAATGGCCATGTGAGTTATATTTAACTTACTCTAGTTTTGAACCTGGGACCTCATGAAGCATATGTAATTCACATGTCTCTTTACCTATCTTGATCTTAAA
>NW_003852459.1:403794-405745 GCF_000181295.1 Otolemur garnettii | reverse complement strand
CTTTCCCTTTCTTCCCCCTCTGCTCACATGCTATACAAAATTTTGTAAATACTATTAGTTTTGCTCAGAAAATTTTTCATTCCCTTTAACTTTCCCTTCTGCTTGACTCTGAATAATAATAATTCCGAACCCTCTCTTTATTTTCTGTCTTATGAACGCTTCATGTGAAATTCCCAAGTCCAGGTCAGCTTTCCCCTCTGTGTGCTCTCACAGCACTCTCTTCAACCACTGCACTTAGGACATTGCTTTTTAACTGCGTGCACTGCCTACTTGCTTTTATATCCACTATTCTATGATCTTTTCAGGAGTAAAAATATGTCTTCCATTTTGAACCTGGACTCCCACAAAAGCCATTTATCTCATCTCCCTACTTCTACTCAAACTCCATAATATCCATTTTTTTTTCACATAGTAGCCAGCAAAAACATTTAACAATTAGATTAAATTATATCATCATCACTTCACTGTTTCAAAATCTTCAATAGATAGATAGATACCTGTGGAGCTTATTTTACCTTCATTTTTTATATATCCCTACAAGATCCAGCTCCTGTCTACCCCTCTGATCTTATTTCACGCACCCCTGCCATTCATTTTTTAATTTTTTTCTGTAAAAATTAAATTATCTCAGGCTTTAGGGTTTTGCATTTCCCTCTGCTTAGTTTGTTCTTTGGCTTAATGTTTTCATGGCTAGCTCTTTCCCATTATTTTGGTCTCATCCCAAATGTCATTTTCTATAATCACCATTCTGAATATGTGACCAATCCCCAAGGCAATCCTTACAGCAGTCATCAGTGACTTTCAACATATTTCCATTTATTCCCCTTTCTGGCACATGGTAAGATTGTACCTCCTGGGACATTGGTGGTTGGGTGGAACTAAGATAATGGGGTCCCACCCAATGTGACCAGGTTTAACCAGTAATTTAGACCAAAATGATGCATCTTTCTTTCAAGTCCGATAAGAGATTCTCCAGATCTCTCTTTTCCCTTTCACTTGGCAACTACGAACATTCAAGATGGTCATTCATTCATCATTTTGGGTCATTGCATTACCACTATAAATAGCCTATCCTCTCTTCTACAATGAATACATAACTTTTTATATTTTTAGATACAGTAATATTTATATGTAATCTGTTATCACAGAATAACCAGCCTATTATTTTCCAATATACATTCTATAACATTACTACAACCCATTTTTATTATAGCACATGTACTTTCCGGACTAATCTAGTATTTTTTAATGTGATTATTATTAAATGCCCATGTACTTCCTTCTTGCCACATGTGCAAGTTCTATGAGGATAGTAAGTTTCTGTCTTATTAACTGCTCTACCTGACTACCTAGAAGAATGTCTGGTGCATTTCAATCAATACTACATATATGGTGAAAGAACAAATGAAGGAATTACTTCAGCAAATATCCTCATATGAAAGATGATGAAGCTAATTTTGTGTCTCTTTGCTGTTAAGTAGATGTGTGATTATGGGTGTTACTACCCACATTTTCAGAGTCCTTTGTTCTTTTTTCTTCCCTGATTGGCAACTAATTGAAGCAACAATGGCGAGAAAGCTAGACTGTCTCATGCAACTTGGAATTAATCGATCTTTTCATAAAAGACAAAATTTTACCATGATCTTTTAACAGAATAAGATAAATGCTAAATTTTATTGGAAAAGAAATAGCCTGAACAGCAATAATTTAAACATGAAAAGTAAATGAGTTTCTAGACACTTCCTGATTATGATATGAGCTAATGATATTTTCATTCTTAAGCCTCTACATGAGCAACTTTGTATAAGAAGTTAATAATAGCATAGTGATAAAGAGAGCAGACTCTAAAGTTTAATTATATGGGTTCAAATCTCATATCTGCTACTTATTATCTGTATGACTACAGGAAAATTGATTAGTTTCTGTAAAATGGTATCCTCTCAATGAGAAG
>NW_003852459.1:399560-402630 GCF_000181295.1 Otolemur garnettii | reverse complement strand
GCCCATCAACCCATGAATGGGTTAATAAATTTTGGTATATGTATACCATAGAATATTATGCAGCCTTAAGGAGACTTTACCTCTTTTACATTTACATGAATGGAGCTGGAACATATCCCATTTAGTAAAGTATCTCAAGAGTGGAAGAAAAATATTCAATGTACTCAGTACTATTATGAAACCAATTTACAATCACTGACACTTTCATATGAAGAATAGATCACAACTATGGCCCAGGATGAAGAAGGGAGGAGGATGGATGGGAGGGGGGAGATCAGATCAAGGGAGGGTGAATGGGGGGATCATATTGATGGTGCATAATGCAGGGGGACATGTCAGATATATTAGTATAGAGTATAAATGTCTTAGCACAATAACTAAGTAAATGAGATAAGGTATATATCAAACAGTGTGATGTAAGCATTCCTAATTCTGTATGAAATCAGCACATTGTACCCCATAAATGCATTAATGTATACATGATCTATGTGATTATGATTTAATAAAATAAATAAAATAAATAAAAATTAAAAGAGCAATAAACAAATAAAAAATAAAGAAAGAAAATATTTAGATTTTTAAACGGCCAATATCGTGTTTGCCAGATTAAACAAACTGAGGCATATGAGCTGGCAGTCTTCAACTCTTACTTTAGAGAATATAGAAAAATCAGTAGAGTACAACTTCCATTCTTTATTAAACATCTGGAATCACTGAGTGACAATTACTTGAAATATAATTTTTAAATGTGTGTATGGTTGAGCTCACACTACTGGTTATAAAATTCAGCCAAGGTTTGTTTAGTTTTGTTTTTCAAGCAAAGTTAATTGGGAATAGGAACCACAAGCTGTTTCACTACCACCTGGAAGTGGGCCTTTCACCATGAAATTATTGGCAAAGCTGGATGGGTTATTGAAGTCTATTAGATTTTTCCACTTTTCTTCTTGAATTTTGAAATCATATAGGATTTTCAAGTTATATCCTAGGCTTAAAGACTTTACAGTATCTTATTTATTAAAATATCTTTTTTATGAAATATTTATGAAACCAGTCTCAAAATACTTCCTTCCCACTGTAACAGGTAAGCCATATGGCTGCCCTTCAGTATCTACTGGGGTTTGGTTCTAGGACTCCTGATGATAACAAAATTTAAACACTCAATTCCCTGAAATGAAGTGTAGTATTTGTATATAACCTGTGCACATGCTCCCATATACTTTAAATCATCTTTAGATTACTTATAATACTCAATATGATGAAAATGATATGTAAATAATTATTGATAGCTATTATTTTGAACTGTATAGCTTTATTTTTATTGCTGTATTATTATTTCTTATTTTTTTCCAAATGTTTTTGTTTGTTTGCTTGTTTTTTGGTTTTGAGACACAGTCTCACTATGTTGTCCTCAGTAGAGTGCTGTAGTATCACAGCTCATAGCAACCTCAAACTCTTGGGCTTAAGCAATTCTCTTGCCTCAGCCTCCCAAGTAGCTGGGACTACAGGCGCCTGCCACAATGCCCAGCTATTTTTGTTATTGTTGTTTCAATTGTACTTGTTGTTTAGCTGGTCTGGGCTGGATTGTACACCAGCCTCAGTGTACATGGCCAGCACCCTACCTACTGAGCTATGGGCACTGCCTCCAAATGGTTTTAATCTGTGGTTGATTGAACCCACAGATGTTCTTCTAGGTCAGACACTCTGCAGATACTAATTTAAATATGGTGGAAAGTTACTGTATCACATTCCACATAGTCTTCAGCTTGTGCATAGACTCTACCATCTTTAATGAGTGTATGTGTGCACACAAAGTATTTTGTTTAGTCATAAAAGCAAAATGAAGTGAAAACAAGTCAGATGGCTAGAAAAGTAGAAAAATGCAGTCTCAGTTTTTAGAATGGGCTTCAAAGCAAGCCAAACTCAATGCTGTCTCTGTGAACTGAGTGTGATATTATTCCTATATATGTTCTTAGCAATGGTTATTTTCAAAAATTTGTCCTACAGTTCTGAGTTGGGCCTCCTATTTTCTCCCAACATTACTTTACCCTTGATTCAGCAGAGGCACTGTGTCGCGGTTATCTATCATTTCATCATTATGCATTAGTAATATTTAGGAAGCAAAGGCACATCTATCTTGTGCATCTTTTAATATTATGTTACTTGACAGATTATAGTTGCTGAAAATCTTTAAAAAAAGAAAAAGCATAATTAAGAACTGAACTATTTACACTATAAGGAATAACAACAAAACTTTTTAGTTAAAATAATCATTTACAGATACCTAACTTAATGTTCATAACAACGCTGTAGGCTCTCTACTTTCAAGCTGAAAATAGAGGACTCAAAAGATTAAGTAATCACTTTGGTAGTATTAGTTTTATTATTAGCTTTGACCTTAAATGAATCTAATCTTAACATGTAAGTAAGATAACAAAAAAATCAAATTAACCTGTTTTAAATTTATCATAGTTTTATAGTTTAATTAATGGTATAAATAAATTAAAGATTAATTGTAACAGATTAATTGTAACAGCTGTAACAGATACACAATAAATTTGTTACATTAAAACTTTGGTCAAAAAAATATATATATAATCTTTATTTTATGATAGTGTTACAGGAATTTCACTCTTCAATAGGTCGTTGGTCTCGGGGATTCAAAGAATGAACCCATGAACAACAGATCAGTAGCAAGACAGGATTTTATTAGAAATTAGAAAGGAATACAGAAGTAAAAGGCATCAGAGGTTTTGGCAGGGGAAAGAACTAACTGGGGAGTCGCCACATGGGCTCTTTATCTAGGGGTATTAGGTCTTGAGAATTACACTTGACCAGAACATGGCATGGCAGATGGAAACACATTTCAACAGTAATGATTGTTATCAACACACAAATAAATGTAGTCCCTCTAGCTCAGGGCAAAAGGTCAGGGTGTTCCCTTCATTCACCTTCCCAAGCCTAGGAAAACTGGGGTCCCCTGTCCAGCCTTGAAGGTGGGAACCCTTTATCAATAGTATTTAGAAACTAGTTATTATGGTATCTCATGACATTAGAATATTAAAGCAAATTT
>NW_003852459.1:397765-398741 GCF_000181295.1 Otolemur garnettii | reverse complement strand
GGGGGGCAAACAATATCCTTTTCTATAATTATTAGTGCCTTTTTAATGAATTTGAATACTGTGGTGTATTATAGCTGTTGAATATTAATAACTAACGTAAAAACAAATAATCTCTAACATCATAATAATGCCTAAAGAAAGAAAAAAAAAGTGAAAAAAATGCCATTAAGTAAAATAGTAATTTCTCCATCTTGCCCCCTCTGCCTCTCTCTTCCTCATTTCAAATTAAGAGATTCGTTCTCCGGCTGGGTGTAATGGGAATGAATTTCAATGCCACCCTGATGGAAATTGCATTCCTGATCTGTGGCGCTGTGATGGAGAGAAAGATTGTGAAGATGGTAGTGATGAAAAAGGCTGCAATGGTACCATACGATTGTGTGATCACAAAACTAAGTTTTCCTGTTGGAGTACAGGTAAGCAAATCTTTGGTTTCACCATCTATTTGGTCTTGCACGATGTAGAATTCTTTCAGCCCATCTTCAATCTGTATGTAATCTTTACAGAAAGTAGTTTTAAATTTCTGGTAGGTTTACTCGCATAGAATGTTAACAATAATAATAGCTAACATTTTGTGAGAACTATCCATGGGTCAATTTCACAAAGCCAGCATGTCAGAATTGGGGTTTTGAAACAGCCAATTTGGATTTAGAGTATGGAACTTCAGAGTTAAAAAGGAGACAAGTAGGTTAAGCCTGTAAGCAGCATTCCTCTTTCTATAGATAAACCTTTATCCTAAAATTTAAATAAAGATGACCAAAAAAATAAAGGACAGAATTATGTACATTTATTTCAACTGGATTCCTACATTTTACTGTGCTATTTCTTGATTCCATTCTGAAGAAGGTGGGGCTTTCATTCAAACCTTTGATTTATATTAGGGGTCTCTGAAGCTATTATTATTTTTATGAAAATATTCCATTATTATGGCTTTTCTACTTTGTTTTCCTACATATATATTTTTCTTCTACACATTATG
>NW_003852459.1:394163-396894 GCF_000181295.1 Otolemur garnettii | reverse complement strand
CAGAACTCAAACAATTTGGAAGCTGAACCAAAAATTTGAGCAAATTGTGCCTGAAATCTGACCACTGCTTTAGAATCTGGAACTCCTAGCACAGTGTGCGGTTCTGTGCCCGTGTTTCCCTAACGCTGGGGCCACCCACAGGCATTGCCATTGAGATCATTGTGGAAGCTGTAGTGAAAGCATCTCGTGTGCTTTTTGCTGCTAATTTTATGCTTCTGTGCCTGTTTTGTGGTTTTTAAAATATAATAATGACTAAGTGCATTCGTCATGGGTCCTAAAAAGTGTAGTGAGCAAAATAAGAGTAAGAGGAAAGGTGTTAGAGCTACAACCAAAGTGAAGAAAGGTCTTGTGCCAAGCATGAAAGCGGTACATGTGTGGCTGATCTTGCCATTATGTTCAGGGTGCCTGAATCAATTGTACAATTCTGAAAAATAAAGAAGCTTTCAACCCAGCTGATGTGGCAAAGGGAGTTAGGACACTGACCTCAAGGAGAGCAAAAAGTATAGAAGAGATGGAAAAACTCCTCTTAGTTTGAATGAATGAAAAACAGCTGTCTGGTGATGTGATTTCTGAGATGACAACTTGTGAGAAAGCCAAGGTCCTCCAGGATGATTTAGTGAAAGGCATGCCTGATACTTGCGCTCAAAAAGGGGAGTTGAAAGTCTATAGGGGGTGGTTGGAGAACTTTAAGGAAAGGACTGGGATCCATAGTGTTGTTAGGCACAGAGAGGCTGCCAGTTCTAATTCGGAAGCAGCTGAAAAGTTTGTAAAGGAGTCTAAGGGGTCTGTGAACAGTGAGAGGTATGTTTAGAATGAAGTGTTCAATTGTGACAAGACAGGCCTTCTTATTTTTAGGTTTTCATATTTTTAATTTTATTAATTTACATTTTTATTCAAATATTATTATTTGTTAATATTTTACCATGAAATCCAATGTATTTACTGTTAAAATCATTTTGAAAATTCAAGTTTGTGGGATAAATCTGGTTTTCATTATTTTGAAGGGAAAAAATGATCTTGCAACTTGAATGATTTGGAACTCAAATGGGGTTCTGGGACAGATTAAGTTCACTGTACATTAGATTCTTGCTTCTTCATTCTTGTGATACTTTACTACTCAATTCTAATTTGAAGCCAATAGATGATTTAATACCCACGTAAGAGAACAGCTCAAATCAATTCAAGGTGGGGGGACAGGAGAATGAGGAAGCCGGAAACGGGAGGAGGGTGGGTAAAGGGTGTACTCCCACTTAAAGGGCAAAAAGTTACAGTGTATGGCACACCTCTTGTGGGCAGGACACAATTATAAGAGGGGACTTTACCTAACAGATGCAAACAGTATAACACAATTCTTTGTACCCTTATTTCACCTGACACAATAAAAAAAAAAAGTTCATTTTTCATCAATATTCTCACCATTTGGTGATTCTCTTCCATTGTTACATGAAGAGCCTTAACGCTGGAATTATTGGCTAGAAAAAAATGTGATTTTAAGTTTAGAAATTATTACTTTGAAACACATTACTTTAATTGAAAATTAATAAATAAATGTTCAATGAATTAATCATTGACTGCATGAATAGTTTTTATTGAATATGCTTATTCTAATGCCAAAGACCCAGTTATTTTACTCAGATTAACACAATTCAAAGCTTATATTGTGTATATTTTTTCCCATCTGACTTCTGGCATTTGCCTGATCATGTTAGTGTTCAAATATAGCAGCTAAATAGTCTGTAACACATATATGAATAAGAAACTGGCAAAGCTATGTTAAAGTAAAATGTAAACTGACATTTAAAATCTTGAGTTCAAACTAATTGGATATGATATTAAACATCAGAAATTTAGATTTGAAACATAGACTAGATCTCGATCTCTATATGAAGAAAAATTATAAAGATCTTCATAGCAATGTAAGTTCTAAAAGCTCTACATTAGTAAAAATTGGTTTTAACTTTTCAATAGATAGAAAATATGGGAGAAAATATATAAATAATAAATAATAGGATGAAGTAAATTTAATAAAAAATTCCAAGTGCTGTACTGTGTTTTATTGTGTTTATTAATATTTTGCAATGAACTCTTCTGAAATAGCTTCCTCTGACTATGGTTTAAAAATAAATCTGGAGCATGATGAGGATGGCTGGCTAGCTTTGGAGAATTTAATTCTAAGAGATATTTTTATGTGTGTGGATTTGATACATTTAAGATATTATTATAAAAATATCTTATGAAAATATTGTTACAAACATCTTATGTTTAAAAAATTTATAAAAAAATTTAAGGCAAACTAAAATTTAGCATATGAAAGCATTAATGTCTCAAAACATGTTTCACTTTAATAGGGAAATGTGAAAGATAATAATTTAACTATATACATGATTCTAATTTAATCTGTGATGAGATATAATAAACCACAATGTATCTAACTTTAGAAGAGTCATAATGCATATTCATATGCATATTTTTAATAGTGTTTTAATGAACATTTTAGGCATTAAAATGAACCACAAATATAAATATTGGATTAATATAGCCACACATATATAATCGTTTTGGTATTTTCCTTTTATATTAAATTATAAGACTTTTGCCAGGCATGGTGGCTCCTGCCTATAATCCTCTCACCCTCGGAGGCTGAGGCAGGTGGATTGCTTGAGCTCAGGACTTCAAGACCACCCTATGCAAGAGCCAGACCCCTTCTCTACTAAAAATAGAAAAACTAGCC
>NW_003852459.1:393144-393992 GCF_000181295.1 Otolemur garnettii | reverse complement strand
ATCTGGGTGACTGTGGTGTCTATCACCTTAATAATTTAACACTTCTTTGTGTTGGGATCATTCCAGTTTCAGTCTCTTAGTTACTTTAAATTATATAATAAATTATCATTAACTAGAGTTACCCGATTGTGCTACCAAATCCTGGATCTTATTCATGGTAACTAAACTATATTTTTGTACAAATTAACCATCCCCACTTTGTTCCTCCCTATTCCAACTGTTTTTCCTAGTCGCTAGTAACCATCATTCTCTTCTCTATCTCAATAAGTTCAAATTTTTTTAGTTCCTATGTGTGAATGAGGGTATGTGATTTTTTTGTGTGTGTGCCTAACTTATTTCATGTAACATGTCTTCCAGTTCAATCTACATTATTGCAAATGATAGAATTGTATTCTATTTTTATGGTTGAATAATATTCCATTGTGTATATGTACCACATTCTCTTTATCTATTCAACTATTGATGGATACTTAGGTTGAGTCTGTATCTTTGTGTATTGTGAATAGTTACCGTAATGACCATTGGATTATAAATATCTCTTCAATATACTTATTTCCTTTCCTTGGAGAATACCCAAACAATAGTATTATTATATATACCACATTATGATGTGGTAGTTCTGTTTCTAGTTTTTTGAGGAACTTTCACACTAGTCTCCATCGTGGCTGTATTAATTTACGTTCTCAATATTGTATAAGCATTCTTTCTCCATATCATCACTAGCATTTGTTATTGCCTGTCTTTTGGATGAAAACCATTTTAGTGAAGATGAAATAATTATCAACTGTTATTTTAATTTGATGATCAATGATGTTGAGAATTTTTGCATTTATCTGTTGGCCATTTGT
>NW_003852459.1:385825-393040 GCF_000181295.1 Otolemur garnettii | reverse complement strand
AGTTTTTGGCTGGGGCTGGGTTTGAACCTGCCACCTCCGGCATATGGGGCTGGCGCCTTACTCCTTTGAACCACAGGCACCACCCTGTATGTCTTTTTTTGACAAATGTCTATTCAGATACTTTGCCCATATTTTACTCAAATTATTTGTTTTTTTGCTAATGAGTTGTTTGAGGTCCTTATATAATCTGGTGTTTAATCCTTTGCCAGAAAATATTTTTCCCATTTTATATCTTGTCTCTTCATTGGGTTGTTTGGTTTCTTTGAGGTGCATAGCTTTTTAGCTTGTTGGATCCCATTTGTCTATTTTACTTTGGTCATCTGTACTTGTAAGGTGTTATTAAAGAAATCTTTATGCAAACCAGTATCTGGGAGAGTTTTCCAAATGTTTTCTTCTGGATATAAGTCATTAATTCATTTCATTTGATTTTTGTACATGATAGGAGATAGAGGTCTGGATATCCAGTATTCCTAGCATCCTTTGTTGAAGAGTTCTCCAGTGTATGTTCTTGGCATCTTTGTCAAAAATGAGTTATTAAAACTACAAATGTGTAGAGTGATTTCTGGGTTGTCTCCGTGAATATCTATATTGGTCTATGTGAATGTCTTTTATTCCTTTATTTGCTGTTTTGGTTTCTCTAGTTTTGTAGTATAATCTGTAGTCGAGTAATTTGATCCTTCCAGCTTTGTTCTTTTTCTCAAGAGGACTTTTGCTACTTTTGGTCCTTTAAAGTTCCATACAAATTTTTAGAAGTACATTTTCCATTTCTACGAATTATGTCATTGGTATTTTGATATTGATTATCGTACCTTCAGATTCCTTTGGAAAGTATGAACATTTTAACCATATTAACTCTTTAAGTTTATGAACATGGAAAATCCTTTCATTTTTTTGTGTGCTCCATTGAATCCCTCTAATCAATGTTTTATAGTTTTTATTACAGAGATCTTTCACTCCTTTGGTTAAGTTTATTCCTAGGAATTTTAGTTTATTTTTAACTATTTAAAATAAGTGAGATTACTTTCTTTATTTCTTTTTCAGATTGTTCACCATTGAAATAGAGAAATGCTACTGATTTTTGTATGTTGATTTGTATTTTATAACTTTACTGAATTTGTTCATCAGTTCTAATAATTTTTTTTGTGAAATCTTTAGGCTTTCTAAATATAAGATCCTAGTCAGGCATGGTGGCTCATGCTTGTAATCCTAGCACTCTGGAAGGCTGAGGCAGCAGGATTGATTGGATTCAGGAGTTTAATAGCCATCTATGTAAGAGTAAGACCTCATCTCTACTGAAAATAGAAAAATTAGCTGGGGGTAGTGATGAGCACTGTAGTCTTCTTGTAGATATAGAAAAAAGGCTTTTAATTTTTCTCTATTCAGCATGACAAAGAATCAAAGGCCTAGAATTGGTGGTTTAAGGAATCTGCGTGGTTCTGTAAGGCCAAGTTGGTATTTAAGTTTAAAGACAAAGTCCTCTGTGCTGTTCTGTTTTCTTTCCCTAATTGAACAGTCTTTATTGGAGCTGCTTAACCTGTAGTTGGGGGAAGAGTAATGTATACACTACACTCACCACCACAGCTGGTTCCACTCGAGGTCACATGCAACCAAGTCCACTGCCTCTGAGACCATGGCACCCTCCGGGCTTGCCCAAGGACTGCAATGTTGGTGTGCTGCCGGTCAAATTTGGTTTGGGCTACAGGCCACGTTAGTAGCCAGTGGTGGAACGAGCTGAGACTCAGGCTCTTCCCGCTGGGGCTGATAGCCACACCTGGTCTAAATTTTTCTTCCATAAGTGTTGGAAGAATTCTGCTGTGTGTTACATTACACTGTAACAGGACAGCACTGAGTTCCAATGCAACGTTCCATACTCACTCCCCAAAACACAGATTTTCTCTTTAGGGTGTACTGTCTAGAGTTGGAAGAAAGGTGGTGTAGGCATGCAAGACTATCATTCAGACCATGTTTAATCCCACTTGTAATATCATACTAAAACTAGGTTCTATGAGGTGAACAACCTGATTTGGGGGTCTTATGAGGGTTTTTTAGCCACAGACCCTTTGTTCAAACGAAATCTTAAGTGGCAGCGGCACATGTCAGACAGTTAAAGGGGCTCTGCGGGAACTAGTGTCAAGGGGCTATGCACCCTCCCTGCCGGGAACTGCGAGAGCTCAGCAGCTGACCTCAGGGCCCAGCAAGCCCTGAGGTGTCTCTGCCAACAGCAAAAGACTACGGAGCTGGCACCAGGTTTGGGGGACGGGCAGCCCAGGGGCTACTGGCCCTCACAGATCCTTGAGGGAGGGGCTCTCTGCGCTCCTCATCAGAGACAGCAGGTTCACGGTGAAGACACCAGGCACATGGCCAGCACAGATCTAGAGCATGCGCACGAGGCACTGTGCAATGGGGACCCGAAAGCTCCAATTCTGGGTCACAGAAGAGCAGAGGGCTTTGGTCGGTGAGGGCCAGCTTCACAATGGTGTGCTGATGAATATCAGAGTGATTCTCCTGCCCAGCGCCTGCAGCGAGGAAGCACACCTTCCCCAAGAAGAATGAATGAACACATTCATATGTGAATACATGTAATTATACAACTTGGTGTTCTTTCAGGGAGACTTGAGGGTTCCCTTTGGTAATCTCTCTCCACCTTTCTCATAAATTCTTAGTTTACAAGCTTAAAAAAAACTATAAACAATCCAGGATATTCACTCTTGAATTTATGTTTATTTTCAAAGTTTTTTTTTTTAAATGCTAGCTTAAACATACATTTGGCAGTTAGAATAGCTTTTCTTTCATACATAAATTGTTGTCTATTAGTGTTCAAATGTAGATATATTAATAAGCTTTTTAAATTTTCTATTTAAGAAGGAAATAAATTAAAGTACAATATAAACATTAACATTTAAGTACTTCTAATATCAAATGACCTATCCTTGACCAAGAAGTGCCCTCTGCCACATTCTCTCTCACCTCAGATCAACAAATACCAGTTGTATTATAGTTTGGGAAGAAGGCAAGGAAACTTTAAGTCCAATAACCATGGAAAAGAAACTCAAAAATGCAATTTTTGGATTGCGAAAAGAAAAAAAAAGTTGATCTTTCATGACGAAGCAAGGTTATCAGGAAAATCAACCTTCTTGCTGTTTGTAGGAATGTAACTTTGACCTGCTTTCCCTTCTCTAGAAATTCACATAAAGAAGAGCAGAGTTGCATAAAGTTATAGATGCAAAAGGATGTATATATTGCAACATTTTGCTGTTAATAGCAAAAATTAGAAACAACATATTGCCTATCAGTAGGGAAACTAGTTAGTAATAAATACTTGTGCTTTCACACAACTACTCTTATGTAATTATGACAATGAAAGAAATAAATATGAATTTGAGACTTTAAGTTTATATATGAAACCCTCTGCTACTAAAACACAAAGAAATTATAAAATACAACAGGATAAAATTAGAGTAACATTTCCTCATTGACATATGAAACATATATCTGAGGAATAGAAATAAAGCAGAATATCAAAGGGTGAGCTGGGCTGAAGCTGGGTGCCCGATTGGGTTGAGTATGGAGGCTACCAGACATGAACAGGTTTCAGATACTAGAGATAGTAGGAAAGAAAGTTTCGCCACATGAAGGTGGGAACTGGAGCCAGGCTCACTTCTGGAAATCACAAACTAGAAAGAAACTTCACTCACTTTTGAAATGAGAATGAAAAGCATATATATTGCTGCTAGTTTCCGTCTGAGCTGGTTATTTAAATGAAGTCATATGCTTAAAGAGATGGCAGGACATAGGCATGGCAATTGATGCAAGCTTCTGTCTGGCTTAGAAATTAAATCTGATAAAAATCCAATGTTGTTTTAGGATAGAATTCCATTTATATGTATGTATGGAATATGTATATATCCCATATATAATGTATTTTTGTGCCAAAAGTGCTAGAACGAATGTGATGAACTGAAGAGCAGCAACATTTATAGATAGAGATGAGTAAAAGCATAAAAGTCAAGCAGAAAGTAAAAGTTCCAATTCAAGATGAGAATTCTAATGTTCATGAAGAATTCTAGAATATTTAGAATTCAAATAGAATTCTAAAATTCATGAAGAAATCTCTCAGAAAACACGTCATCAAAATCAATCATTACAAAATGAATTACTCTTGACTAATGACAGTAAGAGATACTACAAAATCAACATACCTGATTAGACAACTGCTAGCATGTGCCTCTTCCATGGAGAATGAGAATATGAGAATAGCAAGCAGATTCTCAACTTTCAGACAGATCTTCTAGAAGATAATGAGGGGATTCACCAAGGAGTCTAGGGGAAGCACTAAAAGTAAGTGAGGAGAGGGCTCCTGGCAACTTGACCAGTTAGAGCCTGGCTAGCAGCCAGGAGAAGCTCCTAAATGCAGGGAGAAAATAAAGAGAGAAGCCCATAGGCCTTCACTCTCTAACATGAACTTTTACAATATTGGCTACAAGAGAACCCCTGACCCACACAGGCATTGGGCTCAACAGAGGAAGCTGTTTAAAGATTGCCCAGAGACTTTGCTTCAGAAAGAGAACTCATGCAGAATTCCACGGTCATCTGAAGCTATAGCAGCAGGTGTTATCAAGGCCTAGATACCCTGTAACCTCAGGTTACCTGGAACCTCTATTAACTCCAAAGAGGAATAGAGAAGCCCAGTTTCTTCAATGCACCTGTGGTAAGGTCCTCTCTGCCCTGCTATGGGGCAGACAGCATTCTCCACAGTTTCTTGCTTATGTTGGTTGTCTGGATGGGGCCCGAGATTTTCTGGTTGCAAGTCCAAGGGATCATGTTGAGAATTAGATACTAGGATAGATCCCATGCTTGGGCTAACTGAGCTGACATAGCTGCAGCCCCTTCCTGGCTGGAGAGGGCGAAGGAAACCAGGTTTTCCAGCATGCATCTGGAACAGAGTCTTGAGAAAACTGTATTCTTCTCGGCATCTTGCCTACACTACCTGATTAGGGCCCCATAATCTGTGGTCTGATTTTAGAAATATATAGCTGGAAAGAGTCCTGCCCCAAAGCTCAGTCAGTGCTAACATGGCTGCAGTGCCACTCAGTTGAGGAGGAACTGGAATGCCTAAATTGTCCTACATATAGTTAGGATAGTCCCACTGCCTTGATATGGGGTCCTGAGAGAGTGTGTGTGGACTATACCTCTCCACATACACTTGCCTGAAGGGGCCCTACCCTCATTGATTGAAAGCTTATAGTTGATGCTTTTTTGAAAGTTTAATGCTAGACTTCACCCTACCTTCAGGCCAAGTTCAAAGTGACATAGCTGCAGTTGCCACCTGGCCAGGAAGGGACAGGGGAGACCAAGATAGCCCAAGAACACTTAGTAAAATACTTCTTACTACAGACAGCTGTGGAACTAGGGATCTTGCCCATCTGATTCATTGCAGCTACCAGTAACACCTACATAGACTTGGGTCCTAGTGGGCACCTCTCCACTGCTACTGCCACCTTCCATAGCTCATCAACTGCTCAGCAACCTTACAACCCATAAAATCAGATATACTCAGCCCATTGCTTCCAAACTGGGGCTTAAAGACCGGCTCTGCTCATGTTTAAGACTCCAGCAAAATTTCATCACAACCTCAACTATAACTCTTGCCTAAGTGACGAAGAAAGTCCCTGATACCACTGACCTTGTGCATTGCCCAAGAAGTCATACATAGATTATACTGCTATAGGCACCCGAAATCACAGTCAGTGTGTCCTACTGAACCAGAAACATATGTACTTCTTCAGGAAAAACAAATTGCTTACAAAAGCAATTTTTAAAACTGGAAGAAGTAATAGCTGCATCAGATTAGCAGATGACAATGGAAGGACAAAAACAACATTAAAAAGCAAGGAATATGATGCTACCAAAGGAGCATTGCAATTGTCCTGCCATAACTCAATCTAAAAAAAATCCTCATAATGCCAAATAAACAATTCGAAATACTGATTTTAAGTAAGTTCAATGAGGTGCAAAAGAAGTGTGCAAACCAGTAGAAAGGAACTAGAAAATCAATCAAGGATATGCAGGGTATGCATGAGAAATTTACTATGGAGATACATATTGGAGATACAAATTTACTATGGAGATACATTTCAGAAACACAGAAATTCTGGGGTAGAAAAATTCATTGATAAAATTACCAAAAACATTCAAGAGCTTCGAAACCAGACTAGATTAAGCTGAAGAAAGAAACTCAGAACATGAAAATGTTAGAAATAATCCAGTCAGATGAAAATAAGAAACAAAGAATAAATTAGAATACGCAAACCCTTCAAAATGACTGAGGTATACATGAAATGACCAATTTACAAATTATCAGTATTCCTGTGGGGGAATGGAGATAAAAAGTTTAGAAAACTTTAAGGAATTAATTGATGTGAACTTCCCACGACTAGCAAGAGGGTAAGTAATTCAGATACAGGAAGCCCACCCATCCACAGGCAAACTCATTGCAAGTATTTCATTATGACATGCTATAACCAACTTTCATCCTTTAAAGTTGAAGTAGAAGAGAGAATTTTAAAATTAGCAAAGGAAGTGTCTAGTTATCTATTTTAAAAAAGACCAACAGATTAACAGTCAATCTTTCAGCTGAAATCCTATAGGACAGAGAGAATGGATGGCATTTTTATAGTACCAAAAGAAAAAAATAATTCCTGCCAGCAAAAGTTTTATATTCTGCCAAAAGATATCCTGGTTCTATGAAAAGATAAATAAAATTGATAAACCACTACTGCCAAACCAAGAAAAGATCCAAATAAATACATTCAGAAAGGAAAAAGTAGGCATAATTGATGCCACAGAAACACAAAAGATTATTTAAAACCATTATGAAAAATCATATGCTCACAAACAAGAAAAACTAGAGAAAATGCATGAATTCCTGAAAACATCCACATTGAACAAGGAAGAAATAGAACTTCTGAATACACCAATAATCAGTAGCAAGATTGAATCAGTATTTTGAAAAATCTCCCAACATCAACAATAAAAAGTTCATGATCAAATGGATTTGCAGTTATATTCTACCATATTCACACAAAGGGAAGTGGTTCCAGTCCTACCAAAACTGTTACAAACTATTGAGAAAGAGGGTGTCCTCCCCAACTCATTCTCTGAAGCCAGTATTACCTTAATACCAAAGCCAGAAAAAGATACAACTATAAAAAAAAA
>NW_003852459.1:384031-385421 GCF_000181295.1 Otolemur garnettii | reverse complement strand
CTCAGGGCAGTTAGGCAAGAAAAGGAAATAAAGGGCATATACACTGGAAAATAGGAAGTCAAATTATCTCTATTTGCTGATGAAGAGATTTTATACCTAGAAAACCCTATGGAGTCCTGGAAAAACTACTAGATTTGATAAATGAATTCAGGAAAATCTCAGATTATAAAATGAATGTACAAAAGTCAACAGTATTTCTAAAAACTAACAACCTAATCAAGATCTGAATCTCATTTATAATAGCTATAAAAATGAAAAGATAAAATGCCTAGGAGTAAATTTCACCAAATAGATACAGATCTCTACAAAGAGAAATACAAATCATGGATGAAATAAATTTTAGATGACACAATTTTTAAATGTTTAAGCTAGCATTTAAAAAATTCTCTGATTTTATTTCCTCTTCCCTGTCTTCTTCCTTCCCTTTATCCAGTCACCTTGCATAACATACATAGATGTTTTCCGTTCCACTCAATCCTTCACCCTTGGCAGTCTAACATCCAGTCCCTACCCCTGATGGAATTGCTGTTTCAGTGATCACCAAGAATAGTTTCTCAGTTCATGCTCTTCTGTTCCTTAAGTCCTACTCCACCATTCAATAACTGCTGAAGTCCAAGTACGTTACCAGAGCTCTGTAAAGTATGGTATTCCCTGATCTGAGAAATAGATGTGAGAATGATAAGTAATAAAATGTATGGAGAGTGCCTAGAACACAGTCCGAGCTTAATGAATGACACTTTTGATTGTTAACACTACACTTTGGCTTATTTCTCTACGACACTTGACCCTGTCCTCTTCTTGAAACCTTTTCTTCTTATGAATTCTTTTATTGCATTGCCCTCATGAGCCTCATAACATTGAGTTCTTTTTTTATTTCACTTTCTCTTGCCTTTTTTCTCCATTTATCTTTTATGTTTAATTTTAAAATATTTGTTGAGCACATAATGTTTGTTAGACATTGCAGAGATTTTTTTCATAATTTTCTTCGTTTTGCTCTTTTGCTCTTTCTGAGAGGTCTCCATAGCTGTCTCTCTGTCCCCAGTTTCAGTCATCACCTCCTGATGGATGCCTCCCAAGTCTCTGTCACTGTGAAGGTTACCCATGCTTCAAACCCATTTTCTCCAAAGTTATACTGAACATCCCACTTCTCTCTGAAGTCAGAAATTCTTACTTCTCTATTTCTGTTATAAGCAGCTCTAATCCCCTCAGTACTCAAAATTAAAGCAGAAAACACCTTTTGACATTCCTAACTTGTGACCATTTTCCAAGTCCTATTCCTAGTAATATTACCCCTACAACATACCCAACATCACCTATTTATTCTTTTTACTCACATAAAGCAACCTAAGGTTAAGCCTGCGTTATCTCTCATTCAGCCCTTCGCATGGCC
>NW_003852459.1:379893-381643 GCF_000181295.1 Otolemur garnettii | reverse complement strand
ATTCTGTCACTAAAAATCTAATAGTGATTTATGAATGCACTTACTGAAACAATTCTAAGGTCATTCTGGAGTCAATGGTTAAACATGTCATAATGGAGTCAAAAGGAAGTTCCATCTTGATAAACAATCTAAAAATGAAAATTTATATTATTCTTGAACTCTCCCTTCTTTCTACTATATTTGAAGATGACTCCATACGATCTAATACTGAAATATAGTCTCTCCTATTTTAAACTATAATTATATGTTGTGTATTGATCTTGTCTTGCTGACTAGATCATAACTCCTTGGTCACAGGGAACAGATTTTAGGACTTATATTTCCTAAAGTTCCTAAGAAACTGTGAGGCACAGAGTAACCTCAACATATAATTTTAATAATAGATCTGTTGACTCTATTAGACTTCATAGCGTATGTGTGTATATTTCATCAACTTTCTTTAAATGAGACACTGTATTTTGGAAAATTGTGCCTGAGAGAAGAAAAATAGAGTATTCAATAAAAATTGCAACTCCATCCTAATATAGGTCTCAGTCCCTCATTCTTCCACTCTATGGGCACTCGTTTTTAAATATTTCCGTTTAGTCCTCAAGAAATAATTCATTTATAGACAAGTCTATCCATGCACTTACATTGATAAATGTACAGAAATATAGTCACTGATGTTCATAAGTAGATAAATCCATTTTAACATGTAAGAAAACCTACATAAACTCAGTTCCGTGCCTTTAAAAATTAATATATTTTGTAGGTGTTTTTCACTAACTTATGCAGATTGGCTCATTCTTTCTCACTCAAATGCATAATTTCAATGTATGGACACGTTGTATTTGATGTCTCAGGCAATGATGATTTAAATTGTTACTCTAGATACACTATATATCCTTGTATGTACATCTTTTGCTTTCGAGCAAACATATTAATGAAATTTTTTTCTAAAATTAGAATTACTGTGATGAAAAGTTGATGCATTTATCATCTGCTGGATTTTCTAATGTTGCCCTAAAGAGAGGTTGTCCCAATTGTAGCCCCCTCAATATTTGTGTGGTTGGTTATATCTCTGTCAAGTCTACATGGTATCTTTGTAATAACCAGCTTTTTGATCCTGATCTATCTGATAGGAACAAATTTTCTCATATTGTTCTCTTAGTTTACTCTTTTTAATTGGAAAAGACTGAATATTTTATGTTTGTAAGTTATTATTATTTCATTGTGAATCTTCCACTTATATTGGGTTAGTGATCATTATATTTATTTGAAAGAACTCTATTATAAAAATATATATTTTTTTCATCAAATATGATAATAAAATATTCTATTGACTATTGAATTTATATTATAAAATTAAACTTAATATTTGTATTTTTATCATCATTATTTAAGAATGCTTACCTCTTGATCCATCTAAAATTTATCATGGTGTGATAAGTCAAGTAGAGATTCAGCTATATTGTTTTTTACCAGACAGCTAGTTAGTGGTCTTATGTCACTACTTTTGTACTTAATTTTTTTCTCTATTTTAACTGCCTGCATTTCTGTATATTAAAACTATATATATTAATGGACCTATTTCCAATATCTTATGCAATTTAGTTATTGACATGTTTATTAATATCATTGTATTAAAATACTTTACTGCCAGTTGACTTCTAAATATTTGAGTATTGCAATTTCTATTCATCAAGATTAGTTTGCTTTTTCTTTTAAGATTCCTAATAATTTTCGCTGTTTTATTTTCTTTTTCTTTTTT
>NW_003852459.1:376873-378207 GCF_000181295.1 Otolemur garnettii | reverse complement strand
TTGAAATAAAGAAAATGTCAATGTTTAAACACTAATAGCCAATTAACAACAAGGATAATAAGTATTCAAATATTGTCATAAGATAAAAACTGTCAAATTATCAGCAAACTGATTTCTTGCTAATGACAAGTAATTTTGCTGCTGACTGAAGACAATGAATGGCCACTCATTACAGTGACCTACTTACAAAAATCAAACGCATGCTGTTTCTGTTTTCTTAAGGGAGATGCATCAACAGAGCATGGGTATGTGATGGAGATATTGATTGTGAAGATCAATCAGATGAAGATGACTGTGACAGTTTCTTGTGTGGACCACCCAAGTACCCTTGTGCTAATGATACTTCAGTCTGCCTGCAGCCAGAGAAACTCTGCAATGGACAAAGGGATTGTCCTGATGGGTCTGATGAAGGCGATCTTTGTGGTATTGCATATTTAACTGCATTTGCTTCTCTCTGGAAACTATAACCTTTTAGTTATAGTATAGTAGCATTTTTCCTTCTGTTCATCATATTTAATGTGACTTGTAGCATTCAACCATCTCTGCATTTTACAAGCTCTATAAATCCATGGAAAAAGTTATTTTAAATATGATCGGGAATTTCTGAAAATAAAACAAAAGAAATTGCTAACCTATCTCTAACTTACTTAATGGTCATAGAACTATGTTCATTTTTTAGATTTCTGGATTGTCGATGCTGTTTGCACAATTGAACTGCTTATTTATTGTCAGTGGGTTACTCAGAACAGGAAAACTTCATTATTACCTATCAATGAGATGGCATTTACTACCTCCCTAGTTTATGTTGGATATACAACATAAACTGGTTTTTAGAAAGGAAAAAAAAAAAAACAACCAATAATGAAACCAGTTGAATATTACCCAATTTGATATACTTTTCCCTAAAGTTTTTTGTCACACAACAGCTTTGTGTAGTGTGCTTTATCTACTAATAGTTAAAATGATGGATGAAAATCTACCTAGCAGGTACAGTGAATGCTGTCTGGGTGATGGGCACAATTTTAGCCCTGCCTCCATCAAATATTACAAAAGCAATTTGTGTAGTCAAAACCCTTTATAGACCCATAATATTTTGAAATTTTAAAACTGCAAAATAATGATTTCAATGAGCTTTAAAATCATTTTGACTAGCCATCTCTCTTAAGTCAGCCAGCACATATAAAATAAAATTACATTTCCTTCTCCTCACGAGGTTAGAGATTTATCAAGTAGATTGTTAAAACACATGTTTTCTAGATAATACTGAAGGTGACATCAGTAGAGTAATGAAGAGAGTTTATAGAATGATAAGAACAATAATGAGATGACTCAAG
>NW_003852459.1:375090-376098 GCF_000181295.1 Otolemur garnettii | reverse complement strand
ACATTGGTTTGGCCCCCAAAGATGAGCTGTCTTAGATGTGTGTGGGGGGAGGTCATTTACACATTATAGGTGGATGTAAAGATTCTTCAGTGACAACTGGCTGAAAGAGGTAGGCTGTTTCTAATAGACAGTCAAGGGAAAGGAATGTTTGAGTTACGATGAGAGACAAACTATGCATGCAGGCCTAGACTCACGTGGTTTTTATGTATACTGAGGACCCCAAGTATGTCTTGCATAACTTAGGGCTGTTGGAGAGTCACAGAGGACACCTCTAAGAAGTGAGGGGGATGTGAGGAGATATGTCATATCTACTTCCTCTCAGCTAGCAACTTAGTTTATGATGTCCCCTGAGCCAAGAGGGGGTCAGGTCCAGCTGCTGGGGGGAGCCTTAAGATCTTATTTTAGTTCACATTGTTAAGCACAATTTTAAAGGAAGGAAAGTGTCAATACTCTTAAAAGAGAAAGTGTGTAATTATGGAAAGAGTCTAGACTCTGACAAGCTTAAATTCTTTTTTTTTTATTAAATCATAGCTGTGTGCATTAATTAATCATGGGGTCCAATGAGCTGGTTTTACATACAATTTGAAACGCTTTCATCAAACTGGTTAACATAGCCTTCACGGCATTTTCTTAGTTATTATGTTAAGACATTTATATTCTACACCAAGTAGACAAGCTTAAATTCTATTCTTTAATTACTTTGAGTAAGTCACCTGAGAAGATAACATAATTTCTTAAAATGTCTTTTTCCTCATAATTAAAATGGAGGCAATGATATGTATCAGGTAATCGTGGCAGTAATGCCTGATGCACAGAAGATATTAAAAAATATTAGTACTTTTTCACCTTTTTATCATCCTTCAAGTTAAATGGAGTAAATAAAAAGGAAAAGCAAGAAAATATTCTCATTGAGAAAAATGAAGAGAATAATAAGAAGACAAAGACTTTTCTATTCTCCACTTTCCAAACTAGAAGGAAAGTAATAGAGGAAAAAGGGAATTCCTTCTC
>NW_003852459.1:373553-374069 GCF_000181295.1 Otolemur garnettii | reverse complement strand
CCAGTAAAAGCAATGGCGGTATAAGTTTCATTCAGTAATAATTGAGATAAGGAAAAGCATCTAGTGTGAACTGAACTCAGCTTCACACACACACACACACACACACAGACACACACACACAGACACACACACACTGGAGAGTTTTTAAAGGCTGAAGTGTGCTAAGAGAAGGACACTAGGCCTGTTAAGGGAGGTTGGTCCCAGAGACTAGGCCATCTGGGTTTTTTAATTGATGCTCATTTGGAGGAAAAAACAACTTCTCTTATCTTTATGACAGGAGGCAGTGGCAACAAGTCAGAACAAGGCACACATGGGGCTGAAGTGATTGCATTTCAAAGGGAAAGCTCTCAGGTTCTTGAGAAGGTGGTTCTGGGGGTAGAAGATTTACTAGGTCTGTCAGCAACAAGCTTTGTCAAGGAGGCACTTTAGAAGGGCTTAGGTCATTCAAGCGACACAGACATGAACTGTTAGACAACATGTTAGTGTTTGTTCAAGTCTCTTAGTGTATGTGGTGGG
>NW_003852459.1:365784-372538 GCF_000181295.1 Otolemur garnettii | reverse complement strand
TAAGAAGGTAGAAAGATTGTACTATTTATTTTTTCCATGACCTCAATGAATTAATCATAATAGGAACATCTCACAGCAACAAATCCTGAAGATGTTCATCAAATTCTTCTTTCCGAGATTTTTCATCTGTTTCTGATAGTGGACCCTCCTAAGATCAGATTCTGAAGCACTCTTTCTTTAATTAGTTTTTATTTGCCCAATATTCTCATTTCATTAAGGACAAGTATCCTTTATCCTTTTTCTTAGAGACCTCTCCTGTAGAATATGAACTGAATTTTTCATGTGATGACTCTTTGTGATACATTTTGCTTTGCTCATTTCTTTTTAACTTAGCTTCTTCTATGAGACACATGTATATCAGAGGCATAGAGAGTTATAATAAAGAATTGGCTCAGGCAAAAAAAAAATAATCATAATAACCAATATATAGGGCACAGTGTCTGAAGCTAGTAAAGCACCAAGTAATCTATTGTGCATTTGCAGTATAGATCAGACTATAGATGTAGAAAAAGATATATAGATAAAGATATGGATATAGATATATAATGTTTACATATGCATATGTACATATGTAGATATTTATTTAACATTGAGATAAGTCAAATATTCAGATTATCCATGTGTTTACATCTTTTTTGGAATACCTGTACAATAGATTTTGCCCAGCTGCTAAAAGGCTCAGCATAATATTTCCAGTAATAATAGAGGCATTGGGTTTATTTTGCATCTGTGGAATAAGGCAAACTATGCACCAAATTTTTATAGAAATAAATATTTTCCATTCTCATTTTCTATTATATAGAGTTAAATTTGATCATGGTTATATTTTATGGTCATTTCTACAACAGCCCCTGGGAGAAAATCCCAAAGAGGGCTTTCTTGCATTTATTTATAACATCCTGACTCTAACTGGAGATTTGAGTTCAATGATTAGTATTTAACTGAGGAAAGCAATTGATAAGACCTATATTCTATTCCTTTCTTTTCATAGATGAATGTTCTTTGAACAATGGAGGCTGTAGTAACCACTGTTCTGTTGTTCCTGGAAGAGGAATTGTATGTTCCTGCCCTGAAGGACTTCAACTCAACAAAGACAATAAAACGTGTGAAATCGTGGATTACTGTAGCAATCACCTCAAGTGCAGTCAAGTGTGTGAGCAGCAGAAGCACACAGTCAAGTGCTCCTGTTATGAAGGGTGGAAGCTGGATGGAGACGGTGAAAGTTGCACGAGTGTTGGTAAGTAGATGTTTCTCGTGTCTTACTATATTTACAAATAAGTTTTGAGGGAAAACCCAAAACACCTTCTGAAAATTATTAAAAGAGTTCAACTAATTTTGGATAAAGCCTTTACAAAAATGTGTGATTTTAGATGTATTCCAAAATATTCTGAAGAGAAAGTATTATAATAATCCTTACGGTTACAATTTGATTCATTGTTACCATCAGATTGCTTTTTTCTGAAACATTGCTTCACTGTCATACCCTCTATGGGCTTATTTTTGTATGTCCTAAAACATTTCCTTTATTTTTCCCTGCATGTGTGCATGCTTTTTAGAGCCCTCCAAAGTCTGGCCCTGCCACACACTTCCAACTGTTATTCCTGCTTCTTTTGAAAACAACTCCTTGCTCTGGCTGGATCTATCTTCTAACTACCAATTTAAACCATTCTGCTGATTTTCTAGGTGGTATTTGACAGTGGTGGGAAAAACAATGAAAAACTTTAGAATATGATATTCAAACTCTAATCCTATAGCTGACATTCTTTATGTGACTTTGGGTGGGTTATATAAAACTTTTTGAGCTTCATTTCTTTCTTATATCACATTGTAAGAATGACTAGAAATACCAGTAAAGTGTTTAAAGAAGTGTGTCTGGCATGCCATCAACGTCTCTGGATTCTTAGCCTGAGATTCCTTAGTCCGCAGGAAACTTAGAGGTCCGTGGGCAGAATTGAACGGTCTATGGACTTTGTTAGAGAAAATATTACACCTTTATTTTCTTTCACTTCTAACTGAAAGTTAACATCTCTCTTAATTGTGAGGTATGCCACATTCCTCAGAAGTCAGCAGCAACTATAAATTTGTCTTGAATAGAAGTCATAGGGTATTCATATCACCTCAGAGTTGCTGCAGATATTTCAGGCTTTGAGTCCCACTACTAATTCAGTAATGGGAGTCATTAGAGCTACTGCTGGGTGATGTGATCAAATGCAAAAAACATCTATTCTCCTGTCCAGGGACTCCCCAGGCCCTATCTGCTGACTTAGCTTCCAACATCAGAGGAAGTCAGGGTGATAGGGTCACAGACTAAAAAGGTCTTTTCTCTGGGGAATGTCTTGTCAACTTTTTCCCAGATAAAAGGAAATTACAATACTTTCTGAAATAGCTTAGCAAATAAAATTTGAATTTGATGCCATCAAAATAAATAAATAGGTAAATTTACTACTATATCCAAAAGTGTTTTGTGTTTAATTTTGATAATTGCATTTGTATTCATTTTCTTGTCTGTATATACTCAAAAAATTATTCTTAGTCTTTTTGTACTTTATAAAACTTTCTGAGAAGGGGTCCACAAGTTTTATCTGACTACTAGAAAGCCATACATCATAAACCTGTATTAATTTTGTTCCTGTGACTTAGTTTGATCTTTTCCCTCTTATCTAGAGGACTTGGATGTACTTAAGACTTCCTACCTCAAAACTTCCTTCACTAATTATGTCCTCATCCAAGTAATCTTGTTCTCCACTTATTGCTTCTTTCCATGTCTAGACTATACTGTTGATGAAAATACATAGTCATTATTTTTGTTTGTTTGTTTTGAGACAGAGTCTCACTATGTTACCCTCGGTAGAGTGTTGTGGCATCACTGCTCACAGCAACCTCAAACTCTTGGGCTTACGTGATTCTCTTCCCTCAGCCTCCCAAGTAGCTGGGATTACAGGCGCCAGCCCACCACAACACATGGCTATTTTTTTCTGCATTGTCATTGTTGTTTAGCTGACCTGGGCCGGGTTTGAACCTGCGAGCCTTGGTATATGAGGCTGGTGCCATAGTGCTATGCTATAGTCACTGAGCCCACAGTCACATTTTTAATTGGCTGTTTTATATTCCTAGCTATCTCTTTTCTTTGTTGCTTATTTTTGCAATAGAATATTAATTCATAAGTATCTTGAAGTAAGAATTAAGTCATAGAATTTTTATTGTATTTTATATACTATCCAGTCCCGTTCTAGGAAAACAATATGCAATCCATTATTATAATTTTCAGAGGTTAATTAATTATTTTAATCTTTTAGTTATAATTTTGATTTTGTGTTTTTGGTGTAATTTTTTAGTTGTTTTCTCCTGAACATTAATATTTGAGTCCTAGAACATAAGTCTTACAAATATTTATCCTGCACTTTCTTCCTCAAAATTGTCACACAGAGTAGTTGGCATGAGAAACTGAAAGAAAAGCAGTTTGCTGAGATGACAACAATCATTTCAATTATCTACATGCTCAAAGCAAGGACACTACAGATCAAACTTTAACCTCAGACATATTTATGGTCATATTTTGCATGAGAATTGGCTTAATATATTTGATACGATGGCAAAATGTTTGACTTACTTAGAATGATTTGTGCCACATGTACCAAATAATAACTTATGTTTAATATTAATTTAACATTTGAATACAGTGTCCAGTTGCAAAAAGTTCTTCTAGTGAAACTGACTCCTTTTTTCTCAACTCAGAAATTTAGGGGCAGAAAGAGGGTGATCCCTTTCGTCCCCATCATAAGGGTCACAATGGCCACTCCTCTAACAAAGACAGGTTAACAAGAGAATAGATAACAAATTTATGTCATCATATTTTTATGTTACATGGGAGCCTTCAGAATGAAGATCAAGAGACAGAGAGAAAACTACTCATTTTTATGCTTAGGCTCAATGAATTATGGAAAGACACGTAGAAATAAGACTGGACAACAGGGCTTGATCTCATGTTGACGACTGAGCAGGTAAACAGCAAGGCCTGTCTGTTCAGATCGTTCCTGGCATCTCTGTGTGGCATTCTTTTCCTCCCTCTTGGGTATAAGGGAGGACCCTTCTCATTCTTTGCCATTGGACAAAGGTAGGTCAGAAAATTTCTTTATGGTCAGCTTTTAGACAGAAAGGTGAAAATAAGTTAGAATAATATTTTAGGCTTTACTGCTGGCTTGGGGATAAAAGAGTTCTGTTTCCTGTGACCCACCTTGGGGAACAGGGATTCTAGTTTCTATGGTTAGCATCCGGAAAGAATGAGGAGCTAGGGGCAGGAGGGCAGGAGAAGGTTTCACAGGCTGCTTCCTAGTTTTTCAGTTTGGGGTAGCATTCAGGAGCTGAGGAGAGCTGAATACTCAGGAGCTGAGGCAGAGGATTGTTTAAGCCCTGGAGTTTAAGGGCTATGATGCTGCCGCTGCATTCCAGTCTGGGTGATAGAGAGACACCCTGTATTCAAAAAATAAATAAATAAAAATCAAGTTAAATTGAAGGTTTTCTTATCTGAACAATTTAACCTGTTGGCAATTAAAGCTTCCCCCAAACATATAATATATCTATGTCATTGTCAGCATTTATATTATTTATAGACAATATGTTTTGTTAAGTATTGAAAATCATACCAATTTTATTCGCCCCATCTTTTTTAGCAAAACAGCAAATGGCATAGTTTAATAAAAAATGAATTGACTAGTAACTATTGGATTTTAAAAATAAAATTTCTTCTTTCTCCTCTTTCCCCTTTCCATCGCTCAGTTGAGTTCTTTTTAAAATGTGTTGTGTGGAATGCAACACCTGTGCTAATTCTTCTTTACATTTTTAATGTAAATTAAAAATTAGTAGTCATTATGCTTCAAATTAGAGCCATAAATGCCCCATTCTTTTTTTCCCTTGGATTCTTTCCTGTAGCTCTTTCATATTTTCTTATTTCTCACTATTTTCCTTCATACATTCTTTACAATCCAGTTTTGCTAAATTGAAGAACTGATTCTATTTCCTCTAAGTTTACTTGAAATACCTTATTGGTTAAATCAGATGGTCTTCCATAAATACTACTTCTATGATAGGGCGGCGCCTGTAGCTCAAAGGAGTAGGATGCTGGCACCATATACTGGAGGTGGCGGGTTCAAACCCAGCCCCAGCCAAAAAGTGCAAAAAAAAAAATACTACTTCTATGATTTTCAATTTTTATTCAATATGTCTTATAAATCTCATTTTCTTGGAGATCTCAATATTCTATCAGTTACTTACATGTTCCTTCTTTAAGTCATAATTTATTAATCACTTTCTATGAAATATTAGATTTTTTTAACATATGAACACTCAGAATATTGCTACTGATTGCATTTTCTTTTCTGGTTTCTTTGCCATTTGTTAAGAAAATTTGCAGCATATTTCAGTAACAATATAAAGAACATTGTAGCTCTCTTTATTTTCTCTTAGCCTGAATTAAATTGGGTTTTCCAACCAAAATTTTTTTCTTATTTTTCTCTCATGGTTTTATACTTTTATGTTTTTAACATTACATTTATTTTCCAATGTACATCAGTTTTTAGGAAATATATTATGAATATAAGCACAAAATGCATAAGGGTAGCAATTGCCTTTGGCACATGAGCCCATTACCCAAACCTTAATTATAACCATGCTTTGATACGTATTTCCTTGACAAACCCCTTTCCACTGGAGAATTTCCATTATCACCCAAATCTGATTTGCATGGCATTTATATTTCTAGCTACACTCTTTTTCTTACTCTTCAATTCTACTTCCCCAGGTATCATCTGGCCACTCAAAATTAATGGCTAACTGTATTCTTTCTCTTCTCCCATAATATAGTGCTTTCAGCGTTTCCAATTTTCCTCTGGTCTTCAGGGCTCATAATGTCAGCGCACCTCTGATGTCTTCAGTTCCCTTCTGCCATCTTCCTCCATATTCTATTTTTCTCTTTGTGGTGTCTCTCGGCTCCAGCTCTCCACAATTGAGCAGCCCCTGCCCCACACCACAGGCCGAGAGACGTGTGGGTTCCAATGGTCCTCCCACCTCAATATGGAAACCTCTTCGTTTTCATCCTCTGGTTTCTCCATTTCTTAAGAAGGGAATATTAAAATTTTATTTATCCCATAATATTTTTATTGACAAAGCAAAAGGGAAATCCAGATGTAGAAGATAAGAATTACTAGAGATGGATCTGACACCTAGTAATGAATAAAGTGATGGAAACAAATGTGCTACCTTGGGGGACACCTAGTAATGAATAAAGTGATGGAAACAAATGTGCTACGCTTGGGAGCGATAAAGGCGAAGAGATCAGGGAAAGGGGCTATGGTGGCCTTATAATCTGCTCATAGATTCCCTTATTTATCTCAGTAAAATGGTACTTTTATGTATCAGTTTCCATTCACAATTTCAAAGGCAGCTGCTATCTGGGAAATGAGCCTCACACCCTCTGCCAGCTGCTTAGGGCTTTCTTCATTTCTGCCCATCGTCTCTCTCTAAACTGAATTTTCATCATTCTCCTCTGTGAGTTTCCACTCCAGGTTCATTATTACTATTTTCCCCATTGGTAATGACAGTAAAGACATGACCCGTAACACATTGAGTGCTTTCATGTATATCACTTAATTTAATCATCTTCATGTACTCTGCTTACTACCATCAATAACCTTCCAGAATAACAGTGTCCGATACACTCTTCGAAACTCTCTCCTCTCAGAATAATTTAAGCTAATTA
>NW_003852459.1:354873-365764 GCF_000181295.1 Otolemur garnettii | reverse complement strand
TTCTCTCATGGTTTTATACTTTTATGTTTTTAACATTACATTTATTTTCCAATGTACATCAGTTTTTAGGAAATATATTATGAATATAAGCACAAAATGCATAAGGGTAGCAATTGCCTTTGGCACATGAGCCCATTACCCAAACCTTAATTATAACCATGCTTTGATACGTATTTCCTTGACAAACCCCTTTCCACTGGAGAATTTCCATTATCACCCAAATCTGATTTGCATGGCATTTATATTTCTAGCTACACTCTTTTTCTTACTCTTCAATTCTACTTCCCCAGGTATCATCTGGCCACTCAAAATTAATGGCTAACTGTATTCTTTCTCTTCTCCCATAATATAGTGCTTTCAGCGTTTCCAATTTTCCTCTGGTCTTCAGGGCTCATAATGTCAGCGCACCTCTGATGTCTTCAGTTCCCTTCTGCCATCTTCCTCCATATTCTATTTTTCTCTTTGTGGTGTCTCTCGGCTCCAGCTCTCCACAATTGAGCAGCCCCTGCCCCACACCACAGGCCGAGAGACGTGTGGGTTCCAATGGTCCTCCCACCTCAATATGGAAACCTCTTCGTTTTCATCCTCTGGTTTCTCCATTTCTTAAGAAGGGAATATTAAAATTTTATTTATCCCATAATATTTTTATTGACAAAGCAAAAGGGAAATCCAGATGTAGAAGATAAGAATTACTAGAGATGGATCTGACACCTAGTAATGAATAAAGTGATGGAAACAAATGTGCTACCTTGGGGGACAGTGAGCGATAAAGGCGAAGAGATCAGGGAAAGGGGCTATGGTGGCCTTATAATCTGCTCATAGATTCCCTTATTTATCTCAGTAAAATGGTACTTTTATGTATCAGTTTCCATTCACAATTTCAAAGGCAGCTGCTATCTGGGAAATGAGCCTCACACCCTCTGCCAGCTGCTTAGGGCTTTCTTCATTTCTGCCCATCGTCTCTCTCTAAACTGAATTTTCATCATTCTCCTCTGTGAGTTTCCACTCCAGGTTCATTATTACTATTTTCCCCATTGGTAATGACAGTAAAGACATGACCCGTAACACATTGAGTGCTTTCATGTATATCACTTAATTTAATCATCTTCATGTACTCTGCTTACTACCATCAATAACCTTCCAGAATAACAGTGTCCGATACACTCTTCGAAACTCTCTCCTCTCAGAATAATTTAAGCTAATTATTATAGTGTTATTAATTGCTACCATTTATCAAACACTTAGATACCGTAGATAATTTGTTACTCCTAAGAAACCAGTTAGATATTCTTGGGCCTGATTTTACGCCTGTGGAATCTGAGATCCAGAATGGCTACTTCATCTTCACAGGGTCTTGTGACTAAGAGATGTCAGAGCAAAGGTTTCCCAGTTTGTTCCCCTGACTCCAGAGCCTGAGCTTTGAGAGTTCACTGTGAGGACCACGCCACTCTCTGTGCTGTGTGTCCTTGCTCCTGCGATGCCTTTGAACGTCAGTGTTTCAGGAACTTGTGTCTGTGGCCACTTGGACCCAAACTTTCTTAAAAGCTGAGATTAGGTCAAATTATTTTATACTCCTTATGAAACATATAAAATGTTTACGGCAAATGCTTATTGAATGTAAAAGCTTCTTCTTTCTCTTTTCTTCAATACTTTTCTTACAATTATTATCTCTGTTTATCTCATCCTATATTTCTCTTTTGGAGATTATGTACACTATGTTTGGTTAATTAAACTCCTCTTTTTCTGGCGTAATATTATCATTGGCCAATATAAGCTCTTTCTTTTCCTCATTTACTTCTCTCTTTCATGCTTTCTTTACTTCTATCCCTCCCTAAAGCCTACTTTTCCTCCTACCTCTGTCTCCATAGAAAACCATTCCAATATAGTTTACATATCTTCTTATAAAACATACATATTATTTCATACATGCATACATTTTTAATTTATATAAATTTTCATTCTTCTCCTGAGTTTCCACTCCAGGTACATTATTACTATTTTCCTCATTAGTAATGAGAGTAAATGCATGGACCATTAATATGTAAAGTATTCTCATGAATATCTCTTTATTTAATCATCTTCTCTATATACTCTGCTATCATCTGTTACCTCCCAGTATAACACTATCATATACACTCTTCAAAATTCTCTCCTCTAAGAATAATTTAAGCTAAATGATATTGTCATATGTGGTACACATTCTCATTTATCTTTTCCAGTTAGCATTGTTTTTGATACCTATGCTGTGCGTCTAACTAATCTATTACTTCTAATCACTGTGCAGCATCACATAGACTGTAACCATCTGTTATGCTTATCTTTTCTGCCGTATAAGTAGACTCAATTTGCCTCCAACTCTCTGCACACATAATAATTTCATAGGCATACATTTACCTATATTCTTATAGATCTGCATGAAAATTTCTTTAGGATAAATATTACTGGCTCACAAAATGTATTTATACTATTATAACAATGTTTTAGTAGTACTAGCTGCTCTTCAGAATTTTAAAAGTCTACATCTCTATCAACAGTACATTTTCTAAGTACCTACATACTAAGTTTGCCATATCATTCAATTGTCTGTATAGGTGTAACATGATATATCATTGCTTTCATTTTCATTTTTCTTATTACTTATGGGTTTGAATGCCTCTTCATGTGCTTGCTAGCCTTCTCATCCCTAGATTTCCTTGACCATTTTCCTATATAGATGACTGTATTTTCTTACTAATTTGTAGGAACTAACTTTATATTCTAAACATTTTAGGGCAGCACCTGTGGCTCAGTGTGTAGGGCATTGGCCCATATACCAAGAGTGGTGGGTTCAAACCCAGCCCTGGCCAAACTGCAACAAAAAATAGCCAGGTGTTATGGTGGGCACTTGTAGTCTCAGCTACTCGGGAGGCTGAGGCAACAGAATCGCCTAACCTTGGAGGTTGCTGTGAGATGTGATGCCATGGCACACTACTAAGGGCAATAAAGTGAGACTCTGTCTCTAAAAAAAAATTAAACATTTTAAATATCTTCTCCATTCAGTCACCCATCGATTAATTTCCCTCACAGTGACCTTTGTTGAATGAGTCCTGTGTTATTCTTCTTTTCTCACTCATTCCCTTCTTTGCTTTATGTCTTTGTTTCCTTCTTTTCCTCCCATAATCATTTTTATCCCCTTCAGATCATATGTCTTCTGGGCTTAATAGTCATTCATTGATTCTTATCATTACCATTTATTCATCTACATAATAAAAAAATTATTAAATACAAACTAGTAAAAAACACTGGGCTTTGTCCTAGAAATGCAAAATTTCTTTTTTTGCTTTGCCACTTAGCCCAATAAGTGATGCACTCTCTCTCTCTCTCCCTCCCTCTCTCTCCCTCTCTTTCTCCCTCTCTCTCTCCCTCCTTCTTTCCCTCTCCCCACCAAGTGCAAATTCCTACCACATGTTTAAGGTAATTGTGAAAAATGAAAGAGAAACTTGAAATATAAAGCAGAACTATTAAAAACTATATATACAGAAGTTTTCAGGACAGTAGTTAAGGGTAAAGAAACACAAAACTTGGCTTTTAAGAAATGGACACACCTGATGACATAATCTCATAAATTTATGGATTAGAATAATAACTGAAAGTCTATCCTGGCCATGGATTCCATTTCCTCCATCCACATGCACATATACGTCAAGGGTACTTGACCATCATTCTTCCTCATCTGGCTACAGCAGGAGGAATGGAGAAAAGGTAGTAATGATATATATTGAGCCGGAGAAAAGGTACACCATTTACAACTTCATAAGTTCCTAGTATGTAAAGTAAATGCATCTGATGATGGGACAGAGAAATTCAAATAAATTCTTAAATGTAAGAGTAGAAAAGATGGGAAAATCTCTGGAATAGCAATAAAGAAAACATTGTAACAGTAATATCACTTTTCATTTGATGACATTTGTATGATAAAGAATCAGGAGATTTCACATAGAATTGCTAGTTGTATGGTTATAATAACAGTTTACTCTGAAAAGACCTATAGAAGCACTTTTTTTCTTAGACAGCTCATCCACCACTTTCATGTTCTATCTTGTGAAAATCACTCTGCAATTCTGTAGGGGACTAAAAGAAAAATCAAAGAAATGAGAGTTGTAGATAGATGTGTGCAGTCTTCTGAGTATTTTCTAAAAGCTACTGTGCAGCACACTGCATTTGTAAACAAGAAATTCATTACTATAAAAAATCTAAATTATAACTGTCTTTGTTTCATACATATAGTAAAGCCAAAAAAAAAATCTGAGCCACTTCTATATTAAGAGCATGGTGTGCTGGCTTGAGCTGTTAAATGCAATCACTTCTGAGACAGGCTGGTATACTGGAAGGATTGTTAGAAGACGGTAAAAATGGGTGGGCACTTCACATTTTACTGATATTCACGCAAAACTGAGTTTGTCCCAAGAGAAGTTGAGATAACTATATCAAAACTGAAACTGAAAAATTCTTCATTGAATTTTATGACCAAACATTTTTATAGAATTTCTTATGACTAAAGTAAAAACATTTGTAAGACTTGAGATTTTAAAATTCCACCTTCATTATTGCCCACTAGTTTATGAAATGATGTATTGGATTTTATTCTCTCAACAGGGAAACAATAATCTCGTAAGCTAAAGCACTTGGGGAAATTACCTGGATTCAGAATTCAAATATGAAAACGTTTGAAAATTTACACTTTGATTTTGATAGCTGATTTATTTTAGCCAAGCATAATCAAGTAAATATTATCAAACAAGTATTTTCTCAACACAAAATGACTGTAATAAATTCAAGAACTTAAAAAGCATTTAAGCAGTCTTAATGAGATAAGTCAATGTAAAGATGATTGTTCAGAGAAAACAAGATGTGTTTTGATCACTTTTCTTCTTATCAGAAACTCTTTGAAGCACGCTTGAAAACAGCGGGAATAATATATTCACAGTCAGTATTTTTAAATATTTAGAATTTGTCATTTATAATTTAACTTGTTTTCTACAAGTAATAAAGCATTAGACAACTTTGAAGCCCTCTTTCAGGGCCCTTGCAATTGCTTTTGTCTGCATTCTTCCATCCCCCGAGATAACTGCTTTTCTGAACTTGGTATATCTGTTCTATCATTATAGTTTGTGTTTTTAAACAACATGTGATGTTTGTGATTTTAAATTTGCCCAATTCATGTATCCTATTTTCTCATCTGGAACTAGTTCTCCTTACTTTATTCTCAAGTATGGTTGAGATTTATTCATAGTACTTTATGTATCTGTTTATTCCTCTTAACTACTATATAGCATTCTACTGTATTAAAAGATCACAATTTTGTCAACCCTGTCCTATTCATGGCCTTTGCAATTGCTTCTAGTATTTTATTATATCAAATCGTGTTGTAGTGAATGGTCTTCTGATGTGTACTTGTGAAGAAAATGTACAAAAGTTGAGTCATGATAGGTCCTGATTCTCAAAATCATTATCAACAATAGGAATTGTAGTGGCTCAAACTCATTATCCTCCACTTATTCACTATGTGACTCTAGCATGTTAGTTATATAATTCACTATGCCTCTGTTTCTTCCAGTGCAAAATGGAGCTGATACTATCACTCACCTCATAGGGCTTTGTGAGGACTGCTTAAGTTGGTATTTATAAAGTGAAGAATAACGCTAGCATATAGAAAATACTCTATGTTTGATATCATAATAATTTTGGACTTCTTATTTTGTCAAATATAATGGATATGGTCTTGCTCTTGTTTTAATTGGTATAAAATTGTCTTAATACTCTCAATTTCTGCTGTTATCTCATTATGAACTATTAGCAAACAGTCTATGGACTGACACTAGGCTATGGACATAACTTAGAGTGACAAATTTCTCTGAGTCTTATTGCTTTTCATTTTTTTCACATTTGATTGAAGGGTATAATTTTACTATTGAATCAATGCTCATAATGATTATAGATAGATCTTAATCTACCTATTAGTCATGAGGCAATAGATTTTCTATTTCTTTTTGAGTTAATTTGGGAAACACACTGCTCTAGAAAACAGTTTGGTTTACCTATTTTCAAATTCATTATTAAAATGCATGTCTCACTCTTTTGTTTTGTATTTCCCATATTCTTTGTTGTTTTCTGATTCCCGTTCTTTCTATTATTCGTTGATCTCTATCCATTTGTGTGGGTGCATATGTGTGTATCCATCAATCTAGCCATAGGTCTATGTATATTTTATTACTCTTAAAAAGCAGTTTTAAGTTTTCTTAATAATCTCTCTTATTATTATTTATCAATTCAATTTCTATTGTTTTTCATTATTATTTCTTATTCCTTTGAGTTAATAATTCTTTTTTAATATTTTTAATACTTCAGGTAAAATATTGTTGAATTAATGTTTTAAAAAATGAATTATCTTTTTATTCAGCTAACACAAATACACATAAAAGAGACAGCACTAAATTGTTGGCATGTTATATTGTCTTTCTTTATATAGATGGATTTTTTTTAATCTGGATATAGTTATATGGATTAATCTGAATGAGATAAATATCATGTGATTTAATATGAACTTGGACTTTTAACAATGAATTAAAAGTATTTGTATACCTCCCTTCCCTTTACAAGTTTTTGCATACTTTTTTTTATATTTTTATATCAAATTGAAATATAATTCATATTCCATAGAATTCATTCTTTAAAAGTACATAATTCAGTATAATCATTGCTGCTATCTAATTTCAGAATACTTTAATCACCCCAAAACAAACTCCATACCCATTAGAAATCAGTCTCCATCAATACCCACTCTGGGCCCTGAAAACCACCAATCTATTTTCTGCCTGCATAGATTTGCATATGCTGGACATTTCATATCAATGTAATCATACAATAAGTGTTCTGTGACCGGGTTCCTTAACTTGGCGTAATGCTTTCACTTGTTTTAGCATACATCAGCACTTCATTTCTTTTTATTGATGAATAATACAGGGCATCCCGAACATCTTCATACAAATGGAAAACAGAGAATTGCACATGTAGCTAAATGTATCTTTTTAATAAAATACTCATTATAAAAGTTTGTTAATATTCTCTGACTGTTGGCCACCTCTTTCAAGATACCTGTTGTTATAACTTTCCTGTGGATGATGACTTCCTGGACACCATGTTTATCTATTGCACAGATGTACAACACTTCATTTGTTTATTCATCAGTTGGTAATTACTGTGTTTCCCCAAAAATAAGACCAACCCAAAAAATAAGCCCTAGTAGGATTTCTATGCATTTGTTAAATATAAACCCTACCCTGATAATAAGACCTAGTGATGGGCTTGGCTATAAGGCATATCTGCAGAGCCATGCCATGCATTTCTGCATGGAGGGATATGGAAAAACTTTTATCTTCCACAGCTCCTTTCTCCAAGCTGTTGACACTTGCATGGGTGCACATGTGGTAACCGGTTGCAGGCATCCTATTGGGCACGTGCGAATGGCTAGGGGAAAGGAGTTCACACGTCACTAGCGCCAGCCCCACCAATAAGGTCAGCTCCCCTTGTCAGGTTCCAGAAGAAGATGACTTAACTGTATTTGAATAAATGTAGATTGTTGTATTATACTTAATAAAAATAAGACATCCCCTGAAAATAAGCCGTAGTGTGTCTTCTTGAGAAAAAAATAAATATAAGACAGTGTCTTATTTTCAGGGAAACATAGTATATGGTTTATTTCCATTTTTTGATTATTATGAATGATGCTGCTACAAATATTCATGTACAAATTTGTGGGGACATGCATTTTCAGTTCTCTTAGGTGCACAACCAGGATTGGAATTGTTGGGTCACACAGTAAGTTAATATTTAACTTTTTTTTTTTGAGACAGGGTCTCACTATGCTACCCTCGGTAGAGTGCCATGGTATCACAGTTCACAGCAACCTTAAACTCTTAGGCTTAAACAATTCTCTTGCCTCAGCCTCCCGAGTAGCTGGGACTACAGGTACCCACCAGAATGCCCAGCTACTTTTAGAGATGAGGTCTTGCTCTGTCTCAGGCTGGTCTCGAACCTATGAGCTCAGACAATTCACCTACCTCCGCCTCCCAGAGTGCTGGGATTATAGGCATGAGCCACCTTGGCCCACCTAATATTTAACATTTTGAGGAACAGTCAAACTGTTTTCCATAATGATTACATTATTTTAAAATCTAACCATCAGAATATAATTCAAATTTCTCCATATCTTTGCCATTAATTGTTATCCTTCATCTTTTTATTATAATCATCTTTTCATTGTGCTATTGGTTGGCATTTGCCTGAGGACCAATGCTGTTGTACATCTTCTCAAGTGCTTATTGGCCACTTGTATATCTTCCAGGGAGAAATGCCCATACAGATCTTTTGTACATTTTTAAATTGACTTATTTATATGTCTGTTATTGAATCATAATTGTTATTTATATATTCTGGATATATAACCCTAATCAGATATATGTTTTGGAAATATTTTTTCTCCAATCTGTGGGTTGTCTTTTCAGGTTCTTGATAGTGGTCTTTAAAGCACAAAGGTTTATCATTTTAATGACTTTCAATTTATTTTTTCTCTTTGATGCTTATCTTTGGGTGGCATAGCAAAGAAGTTATTGTCTAATGAAGGCCACCAAGCTATGTAGCTATGTATTCGAATAATTGTATAGTTTTAGCTCTTATATTCAGGTCTATGATACATTGTTCCCCCGACATCAGTGTAGTGAAAATTGTGTTTTTAAGAAATGGTGTTAGGGGAAATGTATTATTGCATGCAAATGAATGATGTTGGAACCTACCTCATGCATGTACAAAAATTAACTCAAACTATATTGATGACCTGATATAAGAGCTAACCCCAAACTAGGTATTCTTTCTTTTAAACAATTATGTATCCAACACAAATATTTTCTTTACTTAAAATAGCTTCCTTCTGGATTTTAAATTGTATGAGTATTTGTTTTATTGGGAGCTATTTGAAACTAGTTATATTGTAGATGTTTGGGGTATGTTGTGTCAGTTAGCTATTGTCATAGTAACATCCTGCACTAAACACCAGGGAACTCTGCAATAATTAGCTGCAATACCTAAGTTATCACAATATAAATAATTTGTAGTCATTCAGTCTGAAGATCTTCAGAGCAGCTGTGGTCTTGGTTGGGCTCTCTGATACTCTGTAGTCAGCTGCAAGTCAACTAGGAGGCTTTACTGATCATGACTGGGCATTTCCCATGCTTGGATTCTCTCCCAGTTTATGAAGAAAAGCTAGTCTCGGATGGATTTAGTTCTGCTCTACATTTATCTATTCAGAACATATTTATTTAATGTGCTGGGGAAAATTCTTAAAGCAGGTTCAGGTCCAATAAAAAAGATGTCAGATGACCTCCCTACACCAAGAGCACCCAGCCAGAGCTAAGAACTGGTATTAGTGATGCCCATGGTGCTCAGTGTCAGGGATATAAAAATGAGCAAACCAATAGGATTTCTATTTTCACAGAGATTGTGATCTGGTGAGAAAAAGAGGTGATAAACAATTAAGTATTGATTTTAAAATATACTTCACTGAGAATAGTCTGTGATGATATAGAATAATAGAGATGGGTTTTTATTAGATTAGGAATGTCTTCTTCCAGTAGATGACATTAATAAAAGAGGTTAACCAGTTTGCAGTAGACTGAATCTAAGTCCAAATTAAGTTGAATAAATATAATTAAGTGCACTGGATAACATACTCAAGTAATGGGAAATTTATAGGGGTTTTCCAGAGAAGAACTAGGCTTCAGGATAATAGAGCTATAAATTTAAATATCCATAGGATATGTTTTCTGTCCAGGTCTTTTTTTATCTATTCTTTGTCACTTTTTTCTCTTTTACTGCAATATGACAAACAGGCTCATTCAAACTACAGGGATATGAACACTGGGCTTAGAGATCTGTGATCATAGAGCAGCAGTTCTCAACCTGTGGGTTGCAACCCACAGCAACTGTACTAAAGGGTTGAGGCATTAGGAAGGTTGAGAACTACTGCCACAGAGGAAAAGAAAGTCTTTACTTTCCACTTGTAAAATTTTCTGGGAGTTATCAAACCTGACTCACGTCTTACATCTACCCCTTGGGTGACTCACTGAAAAGGCATAACATGGCAGCCCATATTCACAGGACTTACTTAGACTTAGGATAGAAGTTGATTTCTCTAATGTAAAGTTAAAAAGTTGTCAATAACATGGAAACTAGAGAAATATTGGTGTATATGTAAATATTTATCAAACTGAATTCATACCTAATTCCCTTCAGTGTGTCTCACAGTAATTAATACATGTTAAAAAATCAATACTCGTTGATACACTTTTGAAATAACATAAGTTGAATAGCCTTCAGATACTGAAACATTCTTTTAGGTACAGAATTTTAAAAAGGAACTTTAATTTCATTTCTGTTTTCAAAGCTTATTCCTTTTTGCCCCACACAGGCCTGATCTAAAACTAATGAAAAAGAAAGAGTCATGATTTTTTGAACTATGTAGAAAACCATCTTCACTCTTATGGGAAGCCCTGCACTCCTAACTTCCAGCCCAGCAACAGTCTTTATAAAAACCGTTTTTTGTTGGATATTTCTCCTCTGTGTATCTATAGTTATGTGCTAGGCTAAGAATAACAGAGCTAGTTTTAGTCAAATCTTAGCAGTTTTTATAGCCATTTTTCTGAGCTTTGGGTTGTTAGTTGCAATCCTAAGAAAACAGAAAATCTCCCACTGTGTCTTTCTCTGGCAATAATTATTATATTCTTTAATCAGTATCAGGTGCATATAAATCCAAGGAATAAAAACACATTGTTACCTTATTGGAGATAAAAAAAAAAAA
>NW_003852459.1:352055-354838 GCF_000181295.1 Otolemur garnettii | reverse complement strand
ATATTTTCATAAGCTTATTAAACATCAATTTAATTTCAGATCCTTTTGAAGCATTTCTCATCTTTTCCATTCGTCATGAGATCAGAAGGATTGATCTTCATAAGAGAGACTACAGTCTGCTGGTTCCTGGATTGAGAAACACAATAGCACTTGATTTTCACTTCAATCAAAGTTTGCTTTATTGGACAGATGTTGTAGAAGACAGAATATACCGAGGCAAGCTTTCTGAAAGTGGAGGTACACATATTAAAATATTGCTTACTGTTACTTTTTAATTGAAAATTTCCCCCCAAAATTATAATCAGAAGCGTCAATCTTTCACCTTTTATTCTTTATCCTTCTCTCATATGCAAAAAGAAGTATTGAGCACATGTGTTAAGATGTGTTGGGCGGGGAAGTGATGAAGGCCCAGGCCGTTCACATCATTTTCAATCATGACTCTTCTTTCCCTTGGAGTTACAGGGAAGAAATTGATTTACAAGAAAAAATGACTGGCTGCTACATACCAGTAGTCCAATTCTGGAGCGCACAAAGCACTTGTTATTATTTTATTACCATCTTTTAGCTTATTGCAAAGAAATAATTTTAAAATTGTCTCAAAGAGTACTCATATCAGCTGAATATTTTTTGCTATCATTTGGTTCACCTTTTTTGTCTAAACTAAACTTTTCTTAAGTAGCAAGACTTTGACACAAATATCTGTAATACTGCTATTGAAATGTTGCATCTGTGTAAGCATTCCAAGGGCAAGATATTTCTATGAAATTGTTAATTCCTCTCTAACTTACCTTTGTGATTTTGAAGAATGATTCTATTAAAAACATAATATAATTGTGATATGTGAATTTGTATCTTGTGTCACATATCAAGATACTGATTTTAAATGATATATTCATATTCATGGGATTAACTAGTAAACTATTTTAACAAACACACTGTTAAAATGTCTGTAAATAACTGTTACTTGGTAGCAATGTTATAAACTATAAGTTATACTGTTAGAAAAGTTATTTTCAAGCTGAAATTGAAAAGAAATTAAGTAGTGAACAAATGAGAATTTTAATGGACAAATTGCTCATTTATATTCAGACCACATTAATGCCTTTTATTTACATCCTTGCTATATCCTGTAAGTCTTACAACCTGGGGTGGGGGATGTGATCTGGGGTTCATTAAGGTTAAATACAGTAATGCCTGTTATCTGTCATGCTTCCCCAAAGAAAAAAAGAGTGGGCTGATCAGTTATAATGTGTGTTGCTCCAGGTGGACTTTTACTCTTTACTATATTTTACCCGTGAAGATCAACATTTGGATTAAATTGCATTGATTTTAACCAGCATAATATTAGTATTTCCAGAATGCTTAGTTCTGCCCCAAAAGTTAGGAACAACAAATAACTATTTTAACAACCTCAACATTGTCATTAGTCTCAGAGTTGTTTAACATTTTCATTCCACTGATACTGAAAGGATTTGAAGATAAAAGTTTTCTAGTAATGGATATCAGTAATCTTAAATTTCGGGCTTGTTAGTTTCCTCAGTACCAGGTAACACTTCTGCACTATTTCTCTCTAAGTTGAAATAACAGTATCTGTACTGCTGACCACAAAAAAAGCTTTTCTTTTGTGCTTAACACATTTCTTGAATGGTGCCTACACTGGTTTCTCTTCTTCTATAGGTGTCAGTGCAATTGAAGTGGTTGTGGAGCATGGCCTGGCAACCCCAGAAGGGCTCACAGTCGACTGGATAGCAGGCAACATATACTGGATAGACAGCAATCTGGACCAAATAGAAGTGGCCAAACTGGATGGTTCTCTAAGAGCTACACTAATTGCAGGAGCCATGGAACACCCCAGGGCCATTGCTTTGGACCCAAGATACGGGTAAAGACATTTTCTTTTACAGATTCACTTGGGCATATAAAATAATCTTTCAATTTACTGTTGAATTCAATTATCTCATAAACTGTGAGTCAAAGTGCTTGGTTTGTGTACATATATGCATGCATCTGTGTGTAGTTGTATACATAGCAACTAGTTTATATCCACAAGTTTGGTTATAGGATTGCTTACATGGGTACTTTTAAAGGCTGAAAATGTCTCTTTTTTTTTTCTTTTTACTGGGCAATAAGCCCTATTGGAAGCTATTGCAGCTCTTTTTCAAAGCAGTAATTTAATGAATTTCTATTTGCCCTGCCAAAGAGATGCTGTAATTATTTCTACTGGTTGCAAACTACAGGGCCAGTCTTTGTTCTAAATAGTCACAGATGTTAACCACCTCACTACTTTTCTTATTTCGTATGTTACTGGAGGCAGTTTAAAAGAAAATTTAAATAAGCCTGAAGTAGTCCAGTGGTGACAAATTGACTAACGGGCGGTTTGAAAGACAAAGCACATGATTCTGGAAAACAAGGTGAAATGTTGGATAATTCAAGGAATTGAATTGTTCTCCTGTGTGTTCCTTATGAAGGAGCAGAAGGAGACACTCACTGGGTTTGGACTCAGAAAATGTGGGTTCCAGTTCCTGCCCAGTCATTTATACTCTGCGGGAATCAAGTGTGTTATCTCCACTTAGATCTCAGTTTTCTCTTCTAAAAATTAGGGATAAGAACATCTTCCTCATAAGGTTGTTTTCGAGGAGATGATATATGTACATATGATTTATACAGGGTGGCCATAGTGGGCACTCGACCTGCAGAGAGCTCACAGACCACCAAGGTTTGTATGAAAGCCCATTCTTAATATAGGTTCAGTTAGAGAAAGTCTCAGAATGATGATGAGATGG
>NW_003852459.1:349707-351171 GCF_000181295.1 Otolemur garnettii | reverse complement strand
ATCCATCCCACAAGGGGGCTGGCTCATCACCAACATGGGTTTTAGCCTCATTGCAACTACTAAAAAGACATTTTCACTTAAGTTGTATCAGCATCTTCTCTCCATGAAAACTTTCTGAAAAAGGAAAAGTAATATTTCAGATAAACGTGTAATCTTCGCATGGATGGATACCAAAATGAAAATAAAAATATGAATGCTTTTAAAATTGTAAATGATACAAATAAACAAAATACCAGGTATATGAACATTTTAAAAATGGTCTGACCAAAGCAGGATGTTTTGGAGATGATGCTGCATTTTCTACAGCTTTGCACTAAAAATTTTTAGAGTAGACTTATTTATCTCAGTTTGGGAAATACCTAACTTGAGAGGAAAAAAAGAAAACAGAAACACAAAGGACATACAAACCACAAGTGTTATTTAAGTGAAAATACCAAATACTATTTCAGCGATATAAAGGGGTCTCCAGAAGTGCCTCTTTGTACTCTAAGAGTAGAAAGTTAGTACAGAAAACTGGTCTGTGAGAGGGGAAAACCTGATAATGCTTCTGGGACAGTTGATTCCTTCCATCATTAATTGCTGCTATGAGATTGTGAGGCTAAGTAAGTTAAGTATAGCAGTAATAAAATAATAATTTAAAAAAACAGGTAAGGAAATAGCATTTATGAAATTGTTTCTGGTATAAATGACCAGAGTTCAGATAACAGTGATACCGGAATTTTACTCTTCAGTAGGTCCTTGGTCTTGGGGATTCGAAGAATGAACCCACAGACCACAGATCAGTGGTAAGATAGGTCTTTTATTACAAATTAGAAAGGAACACAGAAAAAGTAAAAAAACACCAGAGCTGGAAGGAGAAAAGAACTGAAGAACTCTCCCAGGAGTCTCCACATGGACTCTTTGTCTAGGGGAACTGGGTCTAGAGGAGTACACCTGCCTGGCAGTTGGTAGGTGGAAATGGGTGCATTAACAAATGAATGCATGTAGTTATCATGTCCTTTACAGTCTTTGTCCCTGAGAAGGGATTAGAGTGTGTGGTCTTACCCAAGGTGGAGCCACTCAAAAAAACCATCACAGGAAGGCAGTCTGCTTGTGCTTGGAAATGGGGGTCTGACCTCTGAGCCCTGGGCCTAAAGAATGGGGGACTCCCTGTCTAACCCTGACTGGTAAAATCCTGTATCAACAGTACTAATTCATTCAAATCTAGGAATTTATAGAAAGACAGACAGGTTTTTTTTGTCATGATTTAATACGATTTTTATTGTTAAAAAAAACATTATAGAGATTGATATGCTTAAGATAGGAAGTTTATGCAAATACCTTAAAGCACAGTTATACCAACTAAATTTAAAAATTTAGTTCAAATATTAAAATAATTTCAGTTTTGTTGGATATTTTGGTAAATTTCTGAGTTTTTTCTTTTATGTATTCTTTTCTTTTACTTTTCTTTCTTTCTTTCTTTTT
>NW_003852459.1:346516-349049 GCF_000181295.1 Otolemur garnettii | reverse complement strand
TGGAAAAGCAACACTGAAAAATAATTTTACTTAAACTCAGCTTACTGCCTGCATTCTATGTAGAATAGAAACAAGATTTTTCCTTATTTCTCACATTATGAAATGTATAAGAGACCTGTGAACTAATACTGATAACACTGATAGGAGCTCCAGAATCATTTTAAATTTTTTTGAACTTTTTAGTGTTAAACAAAACCTACTGGATAATTATTGAGAAATACAGTTTGTATAAACATTGTCCTCGTATTTCTTACTCAATTATAAGCATTTTGATGCTAAGGAAAGTTGTTTTTCAAGTCCATAAAATCCTTCAAGGCCCTTATTATGCACACTTGTGCTCCATAAATGCTTGTTAAATAAATGAATGCATACATATGAATAGATTCCATTTACATGGAACTTATGGAAATCAAAGTGCAAAGTATACATACAGTACAGAACAGCTAATGGGTAGTTCTGTAAACTTTGTTTACAATAACAAATGAAAAGAAAGGTTTGCAACTAGCCACTTTGCACCTTCAGCATAGCTGGGAAAAAAAATCAGACTATAACGTTAGCCCCATAAAACACATTTACTTCATGTGACATTTCTATAGCAATCAAGGTCTTTGTGACCTTTACACAGATGCCAAATGAGAAGAGTTTTTAATTGACTACTTTGCTACTCCCCAGCATAGAACCCACAGGCCTTCATTTTAAGTTATAAAACTTGTCTGTCATTATGTCATTCCTTCAGTATTCTGGATTTTGACCTAGTCTCCCAAGTGACAGGTTATTCCAAGATGGTAATTGAGAGTCTTAGGGAGGAACCATTTTTCTTTCATTCCATTTTAAGGTAATACACTTATTGCTAAGGTGACCTGAAAGAATACATGAATCCCCTTTAAACATCAAGCTTATTATTAGGGAGTAACAAGCACCAAGGAGCTCAAAATCTACAAGGTACTCACTTTACTTCTTAAACATCCATTGCCTTTATTCTTGTTACTGAATAGCATCTTCGCACTAAATTGCTAGTACATAGTTTTCATCTGTCACAATAACTGGGCTCTGCTATAACAACTGCCTTGGTGAGAGCAGCAATTGTGAAGTTTAGTGAGACATCTAAATAAAACTTTAATTGTATCTAGGTATATTCTGAAAGGAAACTATTAAAGGTATATTGGTTTTAGAAGCCCTAAAGATTATGGATAAATGACCTCTTTTTTTCCCAATATCATTTATTTCACCATTTGCTATTTGACCTGATAGATGATAATGGCCTTTTCATGCCTGTAATGGTACAAGTTGTTCATGGTTCATTGACCCAGTGTAATCCACATATAGACTAACCCATGACTATAGCAACCACAGAATCCATGGACAATTGTCTCTTTTTTAAAAGCAATTCTGGCTGAACATTTCCATACATCCTACATGAGAAGATTTTCAGTCTTTGTCTACTAGAGGAAATAATCTAACCATTGATATACTTCTTTTTTAAGAAGGGTAAAAAAGTAACAGGGAAAAAATGAATCTTTAAAATACCACATTGTAAAGTATACAAAAAAGGGCCTAGAATTTTATGAAACAATGATCCTTGAAATCAAATTTTAAGACTTATTGTGAACTGTTTTATATGGCAAAGTTAAGAATACTTTTAGGATATCTAATTCTAGAACATGTTATTTCATAAGAAATGTTGGAAATTTCCCACTTAAATTGATGAAAGATTAATACTCACTGATCACTATAGAGGAAACATACAAACACTGCCACATTAATGAAAAAATGAAAGGATCACTTAATTTAGTGCATCAGAGTGTCCTAAGACATGTTTTTCCCCTACTGGAAAAACATGTTTCAGGGTCCACATGCCATTTCTAGCAAACCTAAATATAGAGAATACAGAATTGCAGAGCTACTGACCCATGAGTTAGACTCCCTGCAACTTTCTAACTGGGTAGAAAGTTACAAGGGAGACACCAATAGGGCATTTGTTATAGAGGCAAAGATGATGCTTTAGCAGGCTTTGTGTCATCCGTTACAATGTGACGTGGGTCTGCTTGGGGTCTAGCCACAGGTATTCACAGACTACATGAGATTCCCAAGTTCACTAAATTTGTTTCAGGGGTTTGTTTTTATCTTTCTTTAAATTTACAAAATCTCTACTTACCTTTGTGGAGATATCATCACAAACTTGATTGATGCTATGTTTGAGTTCTTTGTATTTTAAATTTTGTTTTTTGATGCTAAGCTTAAAGGAAAGCTGATAAATAATTTGTTGTCAATGAAAAATGCATACATCCAAAATTAAAATAGAAGGGAGAAACAATCTACTTCATAGTCATGCTTTGTAAGAAAGACCTTTAACTACTTAACCGAGCAGCCTACTGGCTTTATACTAATTAAACTTGATTCTATTATCTATTTAACTGGCAACATGCTGTATTATTTGTGGGGTTCTTTTTGCTCATAAATAATTTCATGCTTATATTTCCAGATAATTAGTATTTATTTTGCAATAGAATCTTATCTTTAAATATTAGTCTTT
>NW_003852459.1:337940-346166 GCF_000181295.1 Otolemur garnettii | reverse complement strand
AGGGGGAAGAGAACCTGGAAAGTCCACGTGTAGCAAGTGGTTGCTAAGGGGGAGTGGGTAGATGGAGGGAAACAGATTGATTAGTAAATTAACCTGAGAGACAGTATTGTGCGTCAAATGACCTTCGGGCCAGGTCTATTAGCATGTGATAAGGAGTCTAGCAGCTCTTTAAGCTCTTTAAGATTTTAGGTAGATAGAAGAAAGTCTTGTTCAGAGTTTCCTGGTTATGAATAGCCTTTAATTCAAAATAATCTTTACACCAAGGAATTGTATTTGGGGTTGAAATTTTCTTAGCTCCTTCAACAGTTATCAGGACATTGTCCTCTGGTACATTAATGTTCATTCTTATCCTTTCCCAACACTTAGTTTAACTGATTCACATAGATCATGGTCAAACAGTAAATAATTTGGATATTATTTTTCAGAATGTGGCCCTACCAATTCTGGCTGTAGAAAGCCATAAAACGAAATTCTTTTTTCAAATTACTATTATGAATTTATTGTCCGAGAGATATTCTATGAGATGAATCCAGTCCTGTGATCTCTTGCCCTGAATCATATTCTCATGGCTTTGACTCATGCTTACTTTATAAAACCCACTTACTTTCACATATGTCCTGTTATAGCATTTAAACACTGACATTACTATTCTCTCTCTCATTTGCCCCTCTCTTTTTCTCCCTCTGTTTCATTAACAGGTGGCAAGACTTAGAATTTTTTCTTTTAGATAATATTTATTCTCTATATGAAGGGGCTTGGGGTCATCAGATAAGGGGTCTTGACACCAATAACAAAGAGGCTTGGCCCAAAGTCTGTGCCAGGAGGGACAGGGTTTGATTGAGGAACTCTGGGAGGAGCCCTCTTGAGTAAACCTCTGGTCTACATTTATTTATTTTTATTTTTATTTATTTTATCTTTTTTATTAAATCATAGCTGTGCACATTAATGGAATCGTGGGGTACAATGTGCTAGTTTTATATACAAGTTGAAATGTTTTCATCAAACTGGATAAAACAAAACAGAAAAAAGTAGTTAAAAGTTACTTATCAGACATCAACATTAAAAAAGGGGGAATATGGAAAGTATCAGACAGGATGTCTTCAATTTGTTTTGCAAAATCTCAGACCTTAAGCAAGACCTCAACCTCCAACATCAAAAGACCTTTGAAATCTAGAGAATCTTTACCCTAACCATTAGGCCTGGTATTACCACCCCTCACAGATACATTCTCCCTTGGAGGTCAGTTTTCTGAGCTGCTGAGTGTACACAACTCACATGCCATTCTCCTGATTGACTCTCCAGATCTCTCAAGCAGGAAGTGAGTCTTATGCTAAAGATCAGGGCTCAGTTTCCTCTGTATCTACAAATATATATGTGTGCATGGATATACAAACACAAATCTTTTTTCTGTGATGGTCACTCTGTGCTAAATTGTTTACACCCATTATTGAATACTCCCAGCAAATGTGTACCATTATAATTTTCATTTTCAGATGTGAAAATGGAGTCTGAGATTATGTAAGTGGTGTTAAGTGACAGATCTCAACCTTGATCCAAGTTTTACACAAAAGCATATGTATTGCCACTATTCAACATTGACACTATTATTTAATAACACTTATTGAGGCTCAGCGCCTATAGCTCAGCAGCTAGGGCACCAGCCACATACACCAGAGCTGGCAGGTTTAAACCTGGCGTGGGCCTGCCAAACAGTGACAACTACAACAAAAAAAAATCTGGGTGTTGTGCACCTGTAGTCCCATCTACTTGGGAGGCTAAGGCAAAAGAATCTCTTAAGCCCAAGAATCTGAGGTTGCAGTGAGCTGTGATGCCATGGCACTCTACCAAGGGTGACATAGTAAGATTCTGTCTCAAAAAAGAAAACACTTATTGAATATCAGTCAGTACTTTAACTTATGCAGTAAGTTACACTCTCATTCTCCTTCTCTATCCACAATACACTTTAGCATACGTACTTCCTATATTTGTTATTTAATGTTCTGAATTGTTCTCTAATCATTTCATAGTTATAATTTATGTGTCCTATAGTAGACTATATACTTCTCAAAAATTGAAGTCTTGGTAAATACTCACTTTATATAGTTCTACATTTTCCTAAGTAGAGATAGAATTTTTAAAAAGAACATAAATTGAATTGATATTTGAATTTTTCTCAAAAGGGTTATGTTATTTTCCAAGATAATTTCACTAAATTTCTATACTCAAGGATCATACAAAATAATGGAAGAATTTAAAAAATGGCAAAACTAATTATATGTACCTCATATTAATCTGAAATAGAATTTTGAAGAGATGCTCAAATTAAAAAATGACAAAACTATGTGTAATTATAATAAAGAATAAATTTATTTTTAACCACTAGTTTTACCACTTATCACCAAAATGTTGCCAAAAATCATAGAAATATTTACTTTCTCCTTTTGATTGCTACCATGAAGAGACTTTTTCTCTCCAACTCTGGAAGTTCAAGTCTTCTAAACTAAACTGACAATTGATTAACTGGAGAAAAGGCGTGCAAAATTATTAACATGCAAATGAACATAGGAGCCATACAAAATATGAGAGTCAAAGAAGGCTAGAGGGTTCAGACCCATTTACTCCCTTCATAGAGGAAATGAGAGATATAGGAAATTTTGAAAGTAATAAATCATTTTCAGGAAAATCGAATGAGCCTAAGAATAGACAATGGCCTGGGACACAGTTCTGAGCTCTGGAGGAAGGTGGGGGCAGAACTTCACTGCCAATAAAGGTTGATGTAGTGTTCAGATAAAGTCTCCCAGGTAATAATTTCTTTGAGCTTCCTTGAAACAACAGATGAAAAATCTGTCTGGTGTAGTGACTGATTTTTAGTCTTCTTTGTTGGTTAATTTTCCCTGCTTATTTAATGAGTAAGGAGGTTTGTTTTTTTGTTTATTTGTTTTCTTTTTCTTCTTCTCCTTCTTCTTCTTTTTTAAAAATAAAAACAATTACACTTCTTTTGAAAGTAGTTTTCTTTAGTCTGGTAAGGGAACTTCCAGAGAGAGCCTCTCCCTGAGCTAGGACAGAAAAAGAAAAAGAAACCAGGGGTTAGAAAGTCCTCGGTTCTATGGCAGAGTCTTAGACCAATTTCTTCTAACTTAAAATTGTTCAGCATGACAAACACCATATTTTAGAGTATTGTTCTCTGAACCCCAAGACTATCTAGACTGATCCACAATCAATTCCAGCTCTTAGAATCTGTTCTTCTTTCATTTCCCCTTTTCACTTAATGGAGTCTCTGTACACCATCTCTTCACCTTCAATCTGAGTTTCTGAAACAGGAAACAGTCACCTGTGATTGTCTTCTTTACCTGATTTCTTCCATCCAGTCCATCAGCTACTCCTGGTAATTCCACCTCCCAATTATACCTTGAATCCATTCACTTCTCCCCTTCACTGCTGTGACCATTCTACAAACCACTGTCACCTTTCCCGGTCCTTTAAAATAACCACTTGATATACTTATACTCCTGCCTTCCTATTAACTATTCTTGGCTGGGATTAAGCAGCATATCTATATAATCTAGTACAGTAAATCTTTATGTGTGACATATACAGATATGCAGTCTAAAGACTGGATGTATATATCTGCTATCTGTACAGAATAGTGTTTCTCCCCAGCTTAAAAACCTTCAAAGGCCTGTGCACTTCTTATTTTCTTGAAATAAAACTCAAACTAATTTCTTTACCCTAAAGACTCATAATACTACCCTCTTCGATGTCCCCTTCCTCCTTTCTCCGCCTCACTCACGACAGTTCTGACATGTTAGCCCCATTTCTGCTCCTCAAGCAGCCGACACCCTCTCCCCTATAAGGGCCTTGCATTTGCTGTTGATTCTGCTTGTCGTGCTCTTTATGCTGCTCTCTTCATTCCTCAGATTTGGTTTAAGTACCATCTCCTCAAGGTGCTTTTCCCTGATCTCTTCTCTAAGTAGGTCACTCATCTACTTATCAAAACAAAAATTTTTCAAAATATTTCACAAGTCATAATTATCTTATCTATGCATTTTAGTCTATTTCCTACACTAGACTCTAGCCCCTTGAGAGTGGATAATACATGCTTCTCTTGTTGACCTCGGGAGTCTCTCTCCTGCCAGGTCCTTGGTTTCAGAAAGTCAATAAATGAATTCACAAACCACCATGAGTAAGTGACAGGACAGATTTTATTAGAGGTGAGAGAAAGGAAAGAGGAAAGCCTCTGACACAAAAGAGAGGGGTTTGGGGGTCGGTAGCCCTTTTTGGATGTCTATTTAGGGGTTAATATGCAGCTTTTCCTACCCTGACAGAAGAGTTGGGAGAGAGATGTATGTCTAAAATATGTCACAACAGTTCATGCCAGGGGCCTATGGGCAGAAGTTAATTTTAAAACTTCCCTTCTGTAGGAATGCAGTCCTGTTTGGGGCATTACACCTCTCCCCAGAAATGGCAGCTTAGATGGAACATTTGATCAAGCTGGTTTATGAACCTATTTGGGCCCAGAAGATGGGGGTGGTGGTGGTCTGTGTTCAGCCCCAGGTGGAAGGGATCTGCATCATTGTGACTTCTCACCTAACCAGTGCCTTGAATACAGTAGGCACTCAACAAATACTGTGAAATGCATGACTGAAACAATAGCATTATTTCTATTTCTTCAGAATTCTTTTCTGGACAGACTGGGATGCCAATTTTCCTCGTATCGAATCTGCCTCTATGAGTGGTGCTGGAAGAAAAACCATTTACAAAGACATGAAAACCGGAGCTTGGCCTAATGGACTGACTGTGGACCACTTTGAGAAAAGGATTGTTTGGACAGATGCCAGGTTTATAAAATTATCTTTTTTCTGGATTTTATTTTACTTTCCAAGATGATATTTATAACACTGAAAAGTCTCCTAACACAGGTATCATGTGGACATTTTGAAATGGGTGGGCTTTTTTTGCTTGTTTGTTTTGTTTTCTATAAATCAGACATAGACCATAAAAAATATAAAAAAATTTTCTCTGTCATTTAGCTAAGTTCTGTCATTCACATTGGACTGTTTTGATGAGTTCTCATAAACTACTCATGTATTTACTTTCTGTAGGTCTGATGCCATTTATTCAGCCCTCTATGATGGAACAAACATGATAGAAATCATTCGTGGTCACGAATACCTTTCTCATCCCTTTGCTGTGTCTCTGTATGGAAGTGAGGTTTATTGGACAGACTGGAGGACCAATACCTTGTCCAAAGCCAATAAGTGGACAGGACAGAATGTCAGTGTGATTCAGAAAACCAGCGCACAGCCATTTGACCTTCAGATATACCATCCCAGTCGTCAGCCACAGGGTAAGCGCTTGTTATAAATTAACCACTTAAAAGTATTTTCACCTTAATCTTATAGTATTTGAACTGTAAAATAACTTCTGCAATGTAACAGTTATTAATACTCCATGTATATTGTATGGTAGAAGTGGTTCTAGATTTTATTTTAGTTTATAATATTTTTCCTTTTCTTTTTGTATTTTCTTCACATATAAATATTTGGGGAAATCTTAGAAATTAAGATTAAGGATTTAAGGATTTTATACTAAGCCTTCTGAGTTTCAGTTACTGCTACTGCATCAACAGAAGACATTGTGGGAAGTTGTACAAAGTCTTTGGATTTGGATACATAGGATCAATCAATTAGGGCAGAATGCAAGGACTCAGATTTGTTACCTTCCACCCCCACAGTCACTGTGTAGCACATTGGAAGGAAAAGGAGTGGTGCAGGAGAAAGAAAGAACTGTTTGCTTCTATTCTTCCATTTAAGAGAAGTGAGTTCACAGAGCATGTGGGCTACCCCTCCCCATTTACTCCACATTCTGGTTTAACAGCGAACTTGCCCTGTGATGTAACGTCAGTTTACTCTTTCATAACTCTGCCCTATTACATGTGCTATCACCTGTGGAAATCTCACCTAATGCAAAAAATTTCCCCTTCCTTAGCATATTTCATTTTAGATACATGATTCTTAGGCGGCAGGCTCTCTCAGGCAGAGGATATGTTTTCTCCTGTTTTTGATACAGCGTAAACAGATCTTCTAACTTATTGGCATTTCAGAACATTTGTTCCACACATCGAGCCTTCTTTCAAATTTATGTTATATTATCTTCTCCTAAACTAGAAAACAATCACCTGTGTAGTTGACAATATTTCCTGGGTATTTTTTGTCTTCATACTCCCTCAATATCATTTCTCCTATCAAAATTTTCTCATATTAAAATTTTCTGTGCCTTCTGACAGCCTGATTAAATCTAGTTCTCTTCCTAGATGCTCTCAATTTCTCGGTTTCTATTATCTTATATAATTGTACTTCTTTGCCACACGGGAGTTTCCATACACTATGTGAGCTATAATTTTAATCTTTTTCCTCCATCTTTGACTCCCTTCATCCTATAAGCTCAAAAGCATGAAAACATTATAGGGGGAAAGCGTATAGGTTAGTCATTTTTCCACTTAATAAGCATTTAGTAGGTACACTGAATTTAACTAAATTTAAATAATGGAAGAAAATGTGGTTCTGACCAGCAATATGCCACTAGTATAGTGAAAAAGATACTCTTCTTTAAAAGTTTCCTTCAACTTGGAGGAATACCTAGTTATAAGCAAACACTGTGGATAACAGTCACAAGCTACACTTAAATTTTACAAGTGTAAAAATATTTACACAGGTATAATATTGTCCCCCAAATTGTTTGGCATATTGTAAGAATTCTAATTCTTACATTCAAAGAAATTTAAGTGAACTAGACCATGAAAAATGGCCTGGGTCCACGTATTATCTGATCAGCCTACATGGGTGACCCCTAGCAAATACAAGCCTCCTGACGTTTTTGTATATATGGAACGGAAGTGAGACATTCATGATATCTTATTTGGTTGTAAGGTAGGTGTTCTTGATATCTTTATTTAATTCAAAATATGATTTATATAAGATTTCCCTAGGGTTTTTTTGTTTGTTTGTTTGTTTTGTTTCTTGGGACAGAGTCTCACTCTATTGCCCTGGGTAGAGTGCAGTGGCATCATAGTTCACAGCAGTCTCAAACTCTTGGGCTCAAAGCAATCTATGCACCTAAGCCTCCCAAGTAGGTAAGACTACAGGTGTCCTCCACAATGCCCAGTTATTTTTTAGAGGTGTGGTCTCGCTCTTGCTGGTCTATAACTACTGAGCTCAGGTGATCAGCCCACCTCGGCTTTTCGAGTGTGAGGATTATAGGTGTGAGCCACCATACCTAGCCAATTTCTCTGTTTTGTACACAATAAGCACCATTTTCCTTTAAGAATCTAATTTGACATATTCTCCCAGGATTCAGGGAAGATACTCTAGTCTTTAAATACATTTAGAGTGTATCACCTATAAAGAGGACTTGCTATTTCCTAAATGAAATCCAGTCAGTTTTCAATTTCGAGAGTGATCAGAGAACATTCTACTTTTCCTCATTATAAGGATCACTGAGCATATAACAATCATCATCAGGGCTGTTTATCTGCTTCGGTGAAGTAACATTTCTACTGCTAGGGAAAAATATGCAAGAACATATTCACTGTTTTGTTACCAAGGGTAGAATTAAAATGAAAATGGTGATAAAAGCTCAGCATTAACACAAATACAGTAATAATAGCTTCCTGTTTCCTGGTGAATAATAAAGTGAGGTTCATTAAAAAAAAATTTTAAAAATACATGACAGTCAGCACTTTAATACTGAAATATATAAATATCACAAATTGAAGAAAGATTTGAAGTTGTCTAATCCCTTAAGCAGGATATTATAAGTACCATGCCCTAACCGATTGCGCTATTGGAGCTCCCCTTAAGCAGGATATTAACAAACTTTTAGGCCTAGTTTTCTTAGAAGTAAGCATTCATTATATGTACAAACTTCTAGTTTGGTTAGTAGACATTTAAGCAGAAACTGAAACAATCTATTTTAGAATTTTTTGTGTTCTAGTATTGTTGTATGAGATTAGGAAGAAACAAACCAAAGCATAAAAATATACAATATAAAGAAGCCATAATGGGTATTTTCAATCTAAATTATGAAAAAAAATTTTAGGGAGAAAAATTTAAAGTTAATGGCATGGCCTGGGTTAAATTTCTAACCATATGATTTATTAACTGCATGGCGTTGTCATTATCATATTTATAGTTTTGCTTTAGACACTTATGCTTAAACCATTCATGT
>NW_003852459.1:332001-337192 GCF_000181295.1 Otolemur garnettii | reverse complement strand
TTTAATCTAAATTCTCTATTTTCTACATTATGCTATAAATTGGCCATTTATAGCATATAGTTGATACTTACAGCCACCTACTGAATAAACACAGGAGAACATAAATATTTTCTTAGTATAGAAAGTAGTTATTTAAATAAACATATCACTTATTTTTATAATGAGCAAGTTTACCAAAATTCCATGTTTCCCTTTGAGCTGAAAATAAATAATTCCCATTTATGAAACCATCTAGTCTAACCATATTTTTATCAATAATATGGAAGTATTAAGTTAAGGGTGTATTAGGAAAACAACAGCAACAAACACAAAAATTTAAAACACCACTTTACAACAAATATTTTTTGTATCATATGTTAGTTTTTGTTTGGATGATGATCTGGGCTTACTTTCATTATTAAGTATTCAACATAAATGGTATTGTAATCCTGACTTTGTAATGACAAAGTGTGCACTTGTGTTTTTATTGGTACCTTACAGGTACTACTTTCAATCTAAACAAAGATTTCTAAGAACAATTCTCCTTCTGAGAAGTCTTCTTATTTCAAAGCCAGATACCAATTTTTAATCCTTACACTACCTCAGATTTCACTTCATCTACATTCATATTTAACACCATAAGGACTCTCTTAGTAGGCAGAGCTTATGTGGTTATTAATAGTTTCCTGACTGTCTTATCTACTTAGATTATAAAATATTTAAACAACAAGTGTTATTTCTTTGCACCAAATATAGAGTCTGGCTAACAATATTGATAATTATAACAGTAGGAACTAACACCTGTAAATCCTCATTGCAATTCTTTGAGAAAAAAGCTATTAGCAACCCAGTTTACAGATGAAGAACCTAAAACAGAGAAACTGCCCAAGATATCATAGCCAGAGAATAATGGCCTGTTGTCTGAACCAGGAAGCCTGAAGCCAGAGCTCTTGCCTTAACCACTACACACTAGAAGAGGAAGACATTGAAGTCACAGGTGTTGGCGATTCTTCTTGAAATAGTCACACTATGTCACCAGATGGCAGTAGAGAGTCATGTTTATTGACCTTTTCATTGGACAAACTTTCTTACCTTCTTGGAGTTTATAGTCTAAAAGGGGAACAGGCTAAATTAACAATTGGAATAAGCAAAATAATAATTATTATGGATGTATTTTGAACGTAAAAGTATAGTAAATATTTTTTTAAGTAGCAGAGTGTTCTCCTTAAAAAAAAAAATCCCTTGGGATTAGCCTCATTGAATTATTTCCTCACTCAATCCACATTCTCTGTTGTAAATTACTTAATTTGGGGGTTATTAATTCCTCATTTGCATGTTAAAGCAGCTATAAGTGAGGCAGGGGTAAATGGGAGACAAGTTGGGGAGGGGTTAGACCACAGTGACAGTTAGATGGTCACCTTAAAATGTAATATAGATTTTTAACCCCTAGGTTAAGTGGCTCTAATGATTTCAAACTTGAGTGTACCTGGAGGGATTATTGAAACACAGGTTGCTGGTCATACCCCAAAGTTTCTAATTTAGTGGGTCTGAGGTGGGGCTTGAAATTTGGCATCTTTAACAAATTCTCAGGGAATACAGATGATGCCTTAAGAACCACTGCCCCTAAAGAAAGGAGGAAAACATTAGAAATTGTCAAGGTCCCTAAGACCCTAGAACTGTCCAGTAGTCCTGGTGTGGTAACTCAGCAGAATTAGCAAGTTCAGGGAGTTAAAGTGAAAGGGGGAGTGAAAATAAAGCAGGTAGGATTCTCCCTGTGCAGCAGAACAGAAGCAACGTTTATATACAACTTAAAATGGTATAGTAGAAAGTTTCATATAAAGCACAGATAAAGAATAGACTTTTCCAAAAGAGTCCTCCACAAAGAAAGCACTACAGAAAAGTAAGCATCTTTTCTTAGCTCCTCCTATAATTATCTATAAGAGTTTTTCACTGGTTCCCTGGGGTCCTTATGTATTTTTATCTATTTCTTATTGGTTGCAGAGGCACTTTTAACTTCTGGGTCTAGGCAGTCAGCATTTTTTCCCCTATTTCCCTGTAGTCACTTTCTATTCCTAATCAAAAATGTTTGGTCAAGTGAGTAAAAAGGGCAGATTAGCATGATAGAAACTTGTAAAGGAAATGTTAGAGAGAGCTAGGATTGGAAGTAGGAGACAGGTAAAGTATATTAGTAAGGGCTTTCCAAACAAATGAAACTCTGTGTGTGAGGGTGGAGAGGGAAAAAAGTGTCTTCAGGAATTGATTGATGGAATTATGGAGGACAGGAAGTCCCATAATTTGCTATAGGAAAGCAGGAGAACCAGAAACCCCAGCATTTTAACTCAGTCACAGTCTGACGGCCTAAAGACCAGGAGTGGTAGGTTGGCAATGGTATAATTCTCCATCTAGAGCTTCCAGGCCCAAGAACTAGGGGTTTTGAGAAAGGCACCACAAGGCTGGGCACTGTGGCTCACACCTGTAGTCCTAGCACTCAGGGAGCCCAGGCGGTGGATTACCTGAGCTCACAGGTTGGAGACCAACCTGAGCCAGAGCAAGACTCCTCTTTAAAAATAGCCTGGCATTGTGGTGGGCACCTGTAGTCTTAGCTACTTGGGAGGCTGAGGCAAGAGAATCGCTTTTTTAAAAAATTAATTATTTTTTATTAAATCATAACTTTGTACATTGATGCATTTATGGGGTTCAGGGTACTGCTTCTATATACAATGTGAAATGTACACATTGAACTAAGTAACATATCCATCACAATTATACTCATTTCTTAATAGTTTTGAAATGTACCATTGTATCATGCACATTAGGTGAGATCCCCCAATACACCCTCCCTCCTCCCATATCCTCCCTTCCCTCCCCTTTCTCCCCTTTTCCCTTCTACTTTCTGGACTATAGTTATGTTTTGCCATTTGTATGGGTGTGTAGGTGATTATATATCGATTTCATAGTAATATTGAGTACATTGGATAATTTTTTTCCATTCTTGAGATACTTTACTAAGAAGAATATGTTCCAGCTCCATCCAGGTAAACGTAAAAGATGTGAAGTCTACATCTTTTTTATGGCTGCATAGTATTCCATGCTGTACATATACCACAATTTGTTAATCCATAGGCAATGAGCACTTGGGCTGTTTCTATGTCTTGGCTATTATGAATTGAGCTGCAATAAACATTCTGGTGCAAATGTCTTTGTTGTAAAATAATTTTTGATCATCTAGGTATATACCTAGTGGAGGAATTGCAGAATCAAACGGTAGGTCTACTTTTAGTTCCTTGAGTGTTCTCCAAACTTCTTTCCAAAAAGTTTGTATTAGCTTGCATTCCCACCAGCAGTGTGGAAGCATTCCCTTCTCTCTGCATCCATGCCAACATCTGTAGTTTGGGGATTTTCTGATGTGGGCTAATCTTACTGGAGTTAGATGATATCTCAAAGTGGTTTTGATTAGCGTTTCTCTGATGATTAAGAATGATAAGCATTTTTTCATGTGTTTGTAGGCCATGTGCCTGTCTTCATCAGAGAAGTTTCTGTTCAAGTCTCTTGCCCACATAGAAATGGGATTATTTATTCTTTTCTTATTGATTAGTTTGAGCTCTCCGTAGATTCTAGATATCAGACCTTTGTCAGAAGTGCAATGTGCAAAAATCTCCCATTCTGAAGGTTGTCTGTTTGCTTTATTTACTGTGCTCCTGGCTGTGCAAAAGCTTTTTAGTTTGATCAGATCCCAGTAATGGATTTTTGGTGTTGCTTCAATTGCCTGAGGGGTCCTCCTCATAAAATATTCTCCCAGGCCAATTTCTTCAAGTGTTTTCCCTGCACTCTCTTCTACTATTTTTATAGTTTCCTGTCTTAAGTTTAAATCTTTTATCCAGTGAGAATCAATTTTTGTTAATGGTGAAAGGTGGGGGTCCAGTTTCAGTCTTCTACAGGTCTCCAACCAGTTCACCCAGCACCATTTGTTAAATTGGGAGTCTTTCCCTCACTGAATATTTTTATAGGCTTGTCGAAGATCAAATGACAATAAGCAGCAGTGTTCATCTCTTAGTTCTCTATTCTGTTCCATAAATCTACCACTCTGTTTTTGATCACTATAGATTTATATTATAGCCTGAAGTCTAGTAATGTGATACCTCCTGATTGTTTTTTTTTTTATTTCTGAGTAATGTATTTGCTATTTGAGTTTTTTTCTGATTCCATATAAAATGAAGTACTATTTCTTCAAGTTCTTTAAAGTATGACAATGGTGCTTTAATGGGGATTGCATTAAAATTATATATTGCTTTGGGTGGTATGAACGTTTTAACAATGTTGATTCTTCCTAGCCATGAGCATAGTATGTTTTTCCATTTGTTAACATCTTCAGCTATTTCTTTTCTCAGAGTTTCAAAGTTCTCTTTATAGAGATCTTTCATGTCCTTTGTAAGGTAAATTCCTGGATATTTCATCTTCTTTGTCACTATTGTAAAAGGAAAAGTCCTTGATTGTTTTTACAGCTTGACTATTGTTGGCGTATACAAAGGCTACTGATTTGTAAGTATTGATTTTGTATCCTGAGACACTGCTGTATTCCTTCATCACTTTTAAGAGTTTTGAAGTTGAGTCTCTGGGATTTTCCAGGTATAGGATCATGTCATCAGCGGTCTCCTCTGACCCCTATTGAAAACCCTTGATCGCCTTCTCTTGCCTGATTGTGATTGCTAAAACTTCCATTACTATATTAAGTAGCAGTGGAGACAGTGGGCATCCTTGCCTCATTCCTGATCTGAATGGAAATATTTTCAATTTTACACCATTCAATATGATATTGGCTGTGGGTTTACTGTAAATGGCCTCTATCAGTTTAAGAAATGTCCCTCTATGTCTATTTTCTTAAGAATTCTGATCATGAAAGGATGCTGGATATTATCAAAGGCTTTTTCTGTATCAATTGAGAGAATCATGTGGTGTTTGTTTTTTATTTTATTGATGTGATGTATTATATTTATAGATTTGCATATGTTGAACCAACTCTGTAATCCTGGAATAAAACCAACTTGATCATGGTATATAATTTTTTGATGTGTTGTTGAATCCTGTTTGCTAACATCTTATTGAATATTTTTGCATCAGTATTCATTAATGATATTGGTCTATAACTTTCTTTCTTTTTGGTTCCTTTCCTGGTTTGGGTATCAGGGTGATATTTGCTTCATAGAATGTGTTG
>NW_003852459.1:308752-331243 GCF_000181295.1 Otolemur garnettii | reverse complement strand
CTTCCATGACTTTGTTTGAGTATGGAGATTCCCATTGCTGTTAAGTTCAACTTTTATTCCATGGTGGTCAGAGAAGATACAAGGAATAATTTCTATACTTTTAAATTTCCTGAGGTTAGACTTGTGTCCTAGGATATAATCTATTTTGGAGGATGACCTGTGGGCTGATGAGAAGAATGTATATTCAGTTTTATTAGGGTGAAATGTTCTGTAGAGGTCTGTAAAGTCCATTCGTTCTAGGGTCAGGTTTAAGTCTAATATTTCTTTATTTAGTTTCTTCTTAGAGGATCTATCCAAAACTGTCAAAGAGGTTTTAAAATCTCCAAATATTATAGTGCAGGAAGATACCAAGTTGTTCATATCCTTTAGGGTCTGCTTTATGAATTGAGAAGCATTCTGGTAGGGTACATAAATGTTGATTATTGAAATCTCTTCATGTTGGGAGTTTCCCTTGACAAATATGTGGTGACCTTCCTTATCTTTCTTTATCTTTGTTGGTTTAAAGACTATTGTATCCACTACTAAAATTGCAACCCCTGCTTTTTTCTGGTTTCCATTTGCCTATATTATAAAAGTCCATCCCTTCACCCTGAGTCTATTTTTATCCTTTAAGGTAAGGTGAGATTTTTGTATATATCGGATATCTGGTCTGAGTTTATGTATCCAGTCAGCCAGCCTGTGCCTTTTTAGAGGAGAATTTAAACCATTCATATTAATTGAGAGAATTGATAAGCCTGGTTATGTTTTGGATGTCATGATTTTTGGATGTCCAGTGGACAATTTTAATCCTTTCACCACTGTGGAACTTGGGTTTTGTTAAAAAACTTTCTGGGTGAGTTTATTTTGGAGGTAGAGTATTGCGCTGGTCATTATGGAGGATGGATCTGAGAATATCCAGGAAAGCTGATTTAGTAATAGCAAATTTCTTCAACATGTCTATGTTATTAAAGTATTTGATTTCTCCATCACAAATGAAACTCAGTTTAGCTGGATAGAGGATCCTGGGCTGGAAGTTGTTTTGTTTTCAGAGATTGAAGATTGATGACCATCTTCTTCTGGCTTGAAACATTTTGGCTGAGAGATCTGCAGTTATTCTGATATTGCTCCTTTTGTAGGTGATGCTTTTCTTATGTCTGGCTGCTTGAAGAATTTTCTCCTTCATCTTAACTTTGGCAAAGTTAATCACAATGTCTCTAGGAGATGCTTTATTTGGATTGATTCTTGCTGGGGTTCTGAAACTGTCAGCTATCTGAGGTTCTGTATCTCTTGCAATGTTTGGGAAATTCTCCTCCAAAATCTCTTGGAGTAGAGCATCTATACTTTAGTATGATCTTCTTGTCCTTCAGGAATTCCTATAAGATGAATATTTGATCTTTTAGAGTGATCCCACAACTCTCTCAGGGAATGATCAGTTTTTGCTCTCCATTTGTCTGCCTCTTTGAGTATTTGGGAATGTTCAAAAATGTTGTCCTCAGTTTCAGAGATTCTTTCTTTTGCCTGGTCAACTCTATTAGTGAGGGATTCTACTGTATTTTGGAGCTCCTCAACTAGCTTTTTGATTTCCTTGAGTTCTGCTATCTCTTTTCTCATTATGTTCATATCTTTGTTGACTTGGGCTTTGAATTCATTAATTTCTTGAGACAACTTTAGAACTACTCTTTGGAATTCAGTTTCCATCTCTTCTTCTATTCTACTTATTTGCAATTCATATTCTGAATTCAGTTTCTGACATTGCTGCCATTTGTCTATGCATGGCATCTTCAGTTGTATCTTCTTTGTCATTTCTTGGGGGGCTTTGATCTACTCTGGTTATTCATATTGCTACAGTTCTTCTATTGTGTCTGCACCATGTTTATTTTCCACTGTTTGGTTATTAGAACTGGTAGGGTGAGATTGAATTGGCATTCCCAGGTAGTAGCGATAGCCTCTTACCAAAGCTCTAGAGTTTATAATTGTGGCTTATCTCCTACAACCTTACAAAGGCCCCTTTCAGAGTTTTGGCTAGAGAACCTGAGGACCTTCTTGGTGAGATAGTGCAGGCTAGCTCTGTTTTGATATCAACCAACCTCTACCCTATCCTAATAAACCACACTATTATATTTAAATCTCAACTATGAAGAGATACAAACAGCTGCAGTGCCTAGCCCCCACCCTACACTTCTTTTCCACTTTAGAACTTCAAAAGACAACCTCAGAATGTCCCAGAGTGGACAGCCCCAGACACAGGTTCCAACCAAATTGTCTCTGGCAGTACAAACTCTGCCCAATAGAGAGGGATTCAAGGACAATTCAAAGCAAAGGGATTCAAAGCACAATTGGAGCCAAGGATCCACAGTCCTACCTGCCAGACTCAGTCCACACTATTGTATGCCTCTCTGCACACAGGCCCAGCTGGAGCCAGGGGCAACACCCTTGCCCACCAGTCTCAGTCCACACACCGCTAGCCTCTGGTGTAGGGTCTGGAGTAGTGCTTGCCAGACAAGTTGGAGTCAGTGGACCACACACCCTCCTTTGCCAGTCTCAGTCTACTGCCAGGCAAGCCTCTATTTGTAGGCTCTGTTGGAGTCAGGGCACCAGGCCTGCCCTCTGGTCTCAGTTCATACACAGCTAGCCTCTGCTTGCCAGACCAGTTGGAGTCAGGGGACCATGCCCTGTCTGTCAGTCTCAATCTACTGCCTGGCAAGCCTTTGTTTGCAGGCTCTGTTGGAGTCAGGGCACCACACTCTGCCTGCAGGTCTCAGTCCTTACCTGGTAAGCTTCTGCTCACCAGCCCCACTAGAGGAAGTGGAGCATGCCCTGGCCCTCAGGGCTCAGTTCACACCAAGTAAGCCACTGCTCGAGGGTTCTATTGGAATCAGGAGAACATGCCCTTATTCTAAGGTCACAGTCCACACCTATCAAGCCTCTGAACGCAGGCCCAGCAGGGGCCAGCCCTTTCTGCCAAACTCACTCCACATGGGACAACCATTCTCCTGCTGTGGGTGCCATCAGAGCTGGGAGTTCTGCACCCTGTCCCACTAAACACAGCCCAAACCGAGGGTCAACACTACCACTGGCCAGGCAAAGTCATAACCAGGGGACTGGTCCTCCTCCCACTGAGTGTCCCTTTCTTCCCACACCCTCTTTCTTCCCCGTTAGTCACAGATTTCATCCTGATAGTTGGCGGTCCATGCTTGTCCAGGTCTCTCAGGACAAGACCAAACACTCTATGCTCTGCAGTGGGCAGAACTCCAGACCACCATGCAAGGGGGAAAGGGTGGACTAGGAGTTTGGACTTGTGGGGAAAAATATCTGTTCAATTTTATGCCTGGCGGGGTGGTGTCTAGGTTCATAAGTGGGACCTCCCTGGAGAAAGAGACCTAGAGTTTAGCAGCTCTCTCCAGTGAGGTAAAATTTGTTCCCTTATAAGTACACAAGATAATTTTAGTTTACAAAAATATCCGAAAAATAGTTTCAATTCTAAGAGTATTGATGATATTATTGTACCTTATGTGACAAAGAATCACTTATGAAACCTGAAAGATGGATTTTTTTTTCTAATCAGAGTTTGACTTTGTTGCCCTCGGTAGAGTGCTGTGCCATCACAGCTCACAGCAATCTCCAGCTTTTGGGCTTAGATGATTCTCTTGCCTCACCTCCTCAGTAGCTGAGACTATAGGTGCCTGCCACAACATCTGACTATTTTTTTGTTCCATTTTGGCCAGGGCCAGGTTTGAACCTGCCACCCTTAGTATATGGAGCAGCACCCTACTCACTGAGCCAAAGGCTCTGCCCAAGATGGATTTCATATAAGGCTATTAATATATTTAATTAAAATTATGAGAATATGATTAACAAAATAATTTTTTCCCAAAAAAGAAATATTCTCAGAAACATGTTTCAGCATGCTGAAGATGAATCTTAAATATTTGTGGGTGTTTAAATTGTTTCCTTCAACAATTTACCGTATCAAGATCTGTCTGTCATGTGAAGCAAATTCCTGTCTCTCATATAAACACATAAACCACACAAACGTAGCTATCCATATATGTATATGTATGTGTGCATATGTGTATCCTCTGTCCTAAATGTTATTAACTTTCTAAAAAAAATGTTTTCAGCCAGGTGCAGTGGCTCCTGCCTATAATCCTAGCATATTTGGAAGGCCAAGGTGGGAGGATTACTTGAGGCCAGGACCTGTGGACCAGCATGACTACCATAGTGAGATCCTGTCTTTACAAAAAAATAGAAAAATTATCTGGGTATAATGGCCAGGGTCTATAGTCCTAGCTACTCAGGAAGCTGAGGTAGAAGTATTAATTTACCCCCGGAGTTTGAAAATGCAGTGAGCTATGATCATATCACTACCCTCATGCTCATGCAACAAAATGAGACCCTGTCTCAAAAAAAAAACAAAACAAAAAACAAAAAACAAGTGTTCTTCTCATCACAATTTATTAGTGTGTACTTATTTCATATATTTACATACTATCAGTAGTAGATTTGTTTGGTCTGATGACTAGATTTATTTGGTCTGACCCTGTTTTAAAATGCCCAATCTGTAGTTCTACACCAAGATCATGGCTTGTCAGTCTTTATACTTTACACGTTTGGGGCTAGATAATTCTTAGTTGTGAAGTGCTTTACTGTAAACTGTAGAATGTTTATATAGTGATATATTAGATCACTGGCCTCTACTCATTAATGTGCCAACAGTACTCTGAGTCATGACAACCAAAAATGTCTCCAATTATTTCCAAATATCCTTGGAAGACAAAATCACTACCTTAACCACTGATTGAGAGTCACAATTCTAGATTTTAAAAAAATGTGGTTATAAAATCATTAAATCATTGTAGAGACAGAAACATCCCTGATACAAGTGCTCTTTTGAAGCATATAGCAAATTAAATGAACAGTAGATAAATTAAGATACCAGAAAGACACGTGACTTCATTAGAATGACTAAAAGTCAATATCATTTTAAGATATTGTTCTCCTATGAATGTAATACCATCTTACATATTTATTTTCACCTTCTTACAGAGAACTGTGTAAAGAAAAATGTAGTATTTATTGCTTTAAAAAATCTATGTACAGATACCTGTGGAAGATCAAATATTATTTTAAATACATTTTATATTCTACTTTATAAAAAATACAGTATAAAATTAATCCATAAAATCTGACATAATTTGAGGGAAGTGGTTGCTGCATAACTAGTAGTGCTGGAATCTGGTGAAAGCAAATCAGTGAAAATTTCTTTTATTTGCACATATTTTGTGTTATGAATGTGTATTTTATGTAAGGAATTCACTCAAGTTCAATAATGTCAAATGTTAAAATTATCACTTAAAGTTGTTTGTCACAGGGTAAATAGGATTTGGGATTACTATTTAATTGCCGAATACTTCAGAAAACTTCTTACTTTAAAAATATTAAATACCTTTCTAAAAGAAAATTACTAATACAGATACATTATTACATTAGTAATTAGTTTAATGCCAATAAAGTTCATTAATAAGGTAAATATCAGTTATGAACTATATAGGAAGGAGAAAAATCTTCCTCTAATCTAACAAATTGGATCCTGGCATTCTTCTCCTTTGAGCATGGTTTTATTAGGTAAATAAATGTCATACATATTTTATATGGCATCAGTATTTAAATACATTTTATTTGAATTTACTGGAGAAAACACTTTAGTTGGAAAGTGTTTATTTTTTGCTAGTAAGAAATGGACTGTAATTAAGCATAACTTGCATGAAACACTAAATTATCTTTAATGATACTGTTGTCTTCGCAGAGCATGCATCAATCTTGTGTGATTAAATAATTAACATTTGGTTTTCCTATTAAGTACTGTAGTTATGCATTATTTAATCTTTTCACCTGTATCTATAATGTGCTTTAGAAGATTAATTGACTTTCCAAATTTTTAGATCTTGCCATTCTAGAATACAGATACCCACATACATTCGTGAGCATGCACAAATGACTTAAGTGTCCTTAAGTCTAACACAGTAGTAGATGCCATAGAAATTTTAGGGGGGAAAGGTGTATGTATATAGGTCATAGTTCCTGTTGTACTAACATTTACCTAACTCGGTGATAAACTACAGTCCTTAGGCTACATTTAGCCCTCTGTTTAATAAAGTCTTATTTGAACACAGCAACACCTGTTCATTCAACTATAGCTTTATGGCCGTCTTTGTGCTACAGTAGTAGAATTAAGTAGTTAGTGTGGAGAGCATAAGGCCTGCAAAAGTCAAATTATCTACCACTTGACTTTTCACAGAGAAAGCATGCCAAGCACTGGTTTAGCTAGAGAGACTAGTGGATAGTATTATTAAAACATATAAGAAAATGTAGCAAATTAGAAAATATGACAGCAGACAGTGAATTGTCTAATTGACTTCTAAAGTCAGTGTAATGTTTAGTGATGGAAGAAATCATTCGCTGGCTTCAGTATAAAATGTTCTGTGGAGGAAAGTGAAGTGGATCATAAAGAAAGATTAATGTAAAAGTAGCAGTGATGGAGATCTAAGTGAAGCAAAGTACACAGCATGGAGGTGGAAAAGGACAAACTGTAGATATTCAGAAAACAATGGAATACTAATTCTAGCATGTACGTGTGTATTCTACAGAAGAAAAGTGGTAGATAAGACTGGAAAATAGGTTGGTATCTTAGAAAAAGAGGTTAGTACGTTGGGGGTAGTACCATGGAGTAACAGTTACATAGCCATTAGCAAATGTTCAGACGTGAGGAAATAAAACTTTATGTTGGAAGAGGAGAAGTAAAAAAGGGAAAAAATACATATTGTGGATAATTTGTGAACTACTTGACAAATGATTAAATATGACAGTGAAAGAGAAGTGAAAAAAAGCTTTGAAGTTTAAATTCTGTGTATAAAAGATAGATGACTATGTTAACAAAAATAAATAGAGGGTGGGTCAGAATGAAGAATTGGAAGGTGAATGATAGTAGCAGGTAGACCCGGTTAGATGGTGCTGAGCAGCCTTGGGGGAAAAGGTAGGTGATAAAACAGAAACTTTGTAATGTGAAAACTGTTATCCAAAGCAGACCTATGACCAACTTTGTTTTTTAGAAAGATAACTTTTGCAATGGGGAGAGGTTAGATATTAAGAGATCAGTTGTGTTAGTGTAACATCCATGAAGGAGACAGAGAAAACCTAAATTGAGCCATTGACAATGAATTAGAGAGAATATTGTTCAGGGTTATAAGGCAGAACCTTAAATTCTTTGTGAATGAACTTTCTCTTCTCTGCATAATATTGTACTCAAAAGATGAGGACTACTACAGCTATCTTTAAGATTTTGTGTTTGGCCAATTTGATTTTAGATAATATGAACCATCAGTGAACTCAATCTGCACAACTATTTTGCATTTCATCAGTTAAGACTACATATAGCATTATATTGACTAGTCAGCTTTTCTGACCTCTTAATACAAATATGGAATAGCCTTGGTCTTGTAAGAGTTATGGCCTTTATATTGATTGATATTAGGTTTTGCAATAGCATCTCCTATAAAATAATTAATTGCTATCTAATCATAAAAGAAAGTAAACAATAATATATTTATTATATTTTTATATATTTAATATACTTAAGAAGAATAATAATAAATTTTAAGGCTTTGTGGTACATATGGTCTTTACTGAAACTTTCTATTTGACTATTATAGTATGACAGAAACCATAGATAATATGTACACTAATACTTAGGGCAGCTTGTGGGTTGCGACCCACAGGAACTGTATTTAAGGGCCGTGGCATTAGGAACCACTGGCTTAGGGCCATGTTTCAATAGAACTTTGTTTACAAAAACAGTGGATAAGTTTTATCTCTAGAGTCATCATCTGCTAACCCCTGCATTATGCTAAAATATGAGTATTTTGGCCACCAACTCGGGAATGGATTAACAAACTGTGGTATATGTATACCATGGAATACTATTTAGCCATTAAAAAGATGGAGACTTTACATCTTCTGTTTTAACCTGGATGAAGGTGGAACACATTCTTCTTAGTAAAGCATCACAAGAATAGAGAAGCAAGAATCCAGTGTACTCAATTCTAATATGAAGGCAGTAGAGACACCTCATAAGGGTGGGACACAGTTATAAGAGGGACTTTACCTAACAGCTGTAGTGTAACCTAGTTCTTTGTACCCTCAATGAATCCCAAACAATAAAAAAAAAAAATTAGTATTATAAAACAAACTCCTTAATTGGGTAATTAGAATAGCTAACTGTGCTTGGTTTAAAAAAAAAAAAAAAAAAAACTTCTGAAAGATTTACCAATATTATTTCAAAGGGGAAGAGATGAAAAGTAAGAATGCTTTGTGAATTTTCTATGCTGTGATGCACCAAATATTAAGAATTATACATTTTGGTATTAGTATTAATGCAGATGTTGGGCTACAAAGTCATGTAATTTTTGACTTTAGTATATATGTAGAAATTTAATATCTTTGCTTTAAAATGTATTTTATCACAATTATAGGGTATTGAGAAGTGCTATTACGTTCTGACCTGAAAAATAATGATGTTCAAAGTGAAATCCAAGTATCTAACGTTAGACTGTCATGGATTATGCTTTTAACTTTTCTGAGAAATAGCATTTTGTATGTCACTGCTTTTGAACAAATTTCTCCTCCATCTTCCTTCTCTCTTTTACTTATCTTTCCTTTTTCTGTTGTTTTTTCCTTCTTGCACATTCTCTTCTTTTTTTCCCAAGTGTGCAAAATCTTTCTTTTTCTACCTAGCACTCTGTGAGCCTGCTTCAAGGTATCTGAGAGTTCTCTAGGACTTCTTCACTTCTCCTCCTCTCCTGCCACACCTTTCTGACTTCATAACTGTCACACCTACTCTCTTGTTTCTCCTTAGGAACTCTAATTCCTGTGTAGATTAATTTGAAAGATAAGAAAGAACAAACTATGTCATGCTTACTCTGTATGACACAAAGAATTGCACCCCCCAACTTCTAGAACTATAGCTGTCCATTCATTTCTAACATTTGTTGTTCGTAATTCATTTTCATAAGAGAATGAGTTTTTTCCTGAGTCTTTTGTTTTCTTTTATGTATTTATCCTTTTTGACAAATGCAAAGATGTGCATGTGCATTTTATTATCTTAACGTGAGGCATGCTAAAGATTGCCAAAAGACACACTGAGTATTTATCCAATTCAGTTAATTGATCATATGCTCTACGATCTTAATGTAGCTTTTCATCTTTACATAGATTTTCATTCTACATGCTTCAAAACCCTACAGGACTGATCATAACTCCTGGAGGGGAAGAGAAATACTTTTCCATTGTCCTACGCTCACAGCCTGAGGTCTTCAAACAAAAGACAGCTTAAAAAGAGAAGCACACAAATTTATTTAATAACAAGTGTTACATGACACAGAAGCCTTAATGAAAAAATAAAGACCAAAGGAAATAGTTAAAACCTACATATTTTTACACCAGGTTTGAAGAAGAATGGGCAATTGTGGAAAAATATATGGGACAAGGGAGTTAAGATCTAATGATAATAAATTTGGGGAAACTTAGCGAGGCCTCTTGTTCAGATTCTTTCCTGTGTCTCTGTGTCTTCAGAGATAAAGGTGTTTCTTTGCTCTGGGTTTAGAGAGATCATCTCAACCCGAGAGTCATGATCTGCTTCCGAGGAAGGTTAGAAAATCCTTTTCAGGTTTTATGACCTGCCTCAGGAAAGAAGGATTGGGGGTAAGGTTAGAGAGACTACCTGCATCTGCCATTTTTCATTATATTAAGGTGACATATATTGGGGGGTAGCATGTCTGAACCCTTGCCTCTCTGAGCTATAGGTCTACCTATTAGGAAGATGCCACACATTAGTTAAAAACTAAGATTTTGCTAATGGGGTTAGAAGGTTTAATTATTTTCTGCCTTCAATTTACTAGCCCAGTTCTAAAGACTTTATTCTACTATACAGGCTTTATGCAAAAATAAGGTTAAAGATAATAGTGATCATTTGAAATTAAAATTCTATATAAAAGGCATGATGACAGGACAAGAAACACAAAAGAATGAGGCAATGGCATTAAACGGAAAAATATAATATTCTGCCCTAAAAGTGAATATATCATAATCACAGTGGAGTTTAGTATGTACCTACATGTGGAGCAAACTTCAGCCATAAAATTAGGTAATACAGAAAAAAATAGCAATAAAGAAATAGATAATTTAATAATAAAGGCAGACAGATATTTCTCCACATAGGCTTCTGATTGGAAAAAGAGTAAATGGTCTGAAGGAAGAGATCAATGTAGCAGCGCGTTCCTAGGGAAATCTTTAAGTGTGCTACGCTGGGGCAAGAAGGGAGTCTACACTGTAGGTTAGGAAAATCCACTGGACCCATGTCCATTGGGACACCCCAAGTATGAATTCAGTAATTATTCCTGATTGCTTCTCAGACTAAATCCTTTAGAAATATCTTTGTTTCTAAGGAAATAAGATGCATGCTATCCATCTTAGAGGGAATTGAGGGAGTATCTTAGTTATCTTTGAAGAAAAAGAAATGTTTTTATTAATGTAATTGCTGTGTATGATTATCTGTTATTGTCATATTAATCGCACTCCTAATGAGTGCTGTGTAGGAAACTTTACTTTGACTCATTAAGCGAATAACCCCTGTCAACCTCAGAGCTTCTCTACACATTCTTTCTTCTTCACTATTAATATTTCACTGTGTAATTACAGCTCCCAATCCTTGTGCGGCTAATGACGGCAAAGGCCCCTGCTCTCACATGTGTCTGATCAATCATAACAGGAGCGCTGCTTGTGCGTGCCCCCACTTGATGAAGCTTTCCTCAGACAAGAAGACCTGCTATGGTAAATTTCTTACAATTCTTACCTAAATCAGAACTGAATTCTCTTGAATTGTATTAGCATTCAGATTTTACTCAAAGCGAAGCAGAAGAGGGTTTTGACATCTTTAAAATTATTTTAGGTGGTGCTGTTTCTAGCCCCTATTGATGATTCCTCTGTATTGGGGGAGACTGACAAATTGTTCAAATATATGATACGTTGCACTTTACTATTTATTACCTTATTCATTTTTTCTTACTACTTTCTTATTTGGTGTGTTAGCAGAATTTATCTCTGCAAAACAGGAAGATTTGTAAGTGAAAGTGCATTATCAAAAAATGATGATGTAGGGAACCTGCATAACAGAGAGGTACTTAAACAGCTTTAATCTCCTCCTGCTCTTCTAAAGTCACTTTAGGATCATTTTGTAGGGGATTATCAACTTGAAATTCTTGAAGGGGGGAAAATGAAGTAAAATACATAAGTTGGAAAGATTTGTTAAAAAAAATTTAAGCAGTACGTTTGAACTAAAAATGATGGAAGTTATGAATGAAAATCTGTTTCTAGAATAATAATTATTTTTTGCAAAGCAATTACTTAATTTTAAGGGCAGGAAACTAAATGTTTTCACCCAAATTTAACTCCGGAATTTAGGTACACAAAGCTTTAATTTCACACATATCTTAACAATAGTAACTCCAAAGAGAACAGTAAGAGAATATCTGTTACTTCTATCTGTATTTTATCTGATATTTCACAAATGTAGTACAAGAAAGGTGCCTATGGAAGTAAAAATTATCCAGTGCCTCTCAATGTTAGTTACTACACATTTACAATTAAAGCATGCTGTAATTATTTAAAGCCTAATTTTAATATGGGGACATGACCAAGATTTTTTAAAGCAATGTTTAATTTCATCTTTTTCGATGACTGTATAAGGAAAAGATTCCTTCAACAAGCATTTGAAGCAATGCAATATTATTATAATTATATGCAAAGAACAAATGTGGCTTTGACATTTGTCGAGTTCATGTATCACTTATCAAGTTCAGGCTATGTATTATAGCAACTTGATTTGTAATTCTAAGATAAAATTGACTATTGAGAATTTCTTGGCATTTCTAGCTAAATAAAAACGATAATTTGATTCTAACTTAATTTATTTTTGTTTACTTAAATATCTTAATTTAGCATAAATAAATCATTTCTGTATTAATGTTTCCATTAAATCTTGATTCTGATTTTCTGGGGCTACAGTGTATTAAATCATCAACAAGTAACATTTTAGAAGTTTTAAACTATGTCAAGTTTGTCAACTTTATAAAAGGAAAACACTCAATTTCTGTTTCTTCTTTAGAAATGAAAAAATTTCTTCTTTATGCAAGGCGATCAGAAATACGAGGAGTGGATATTGACAATCCATATTTTAACTTTATCACGGCATTTACCGTCCCTGATATTGACGACGTTACTGTGATAGACTTTGACGCCTCTGAGGAACGTTTGTACTGGACGGATATTAAAACACAAACCATTAAACGGGCTTTTATTAATGGAACTGGCTTAGAAACTGTTATTTCAAGAGGTAAAAGATTTGCATATGCTACAACCTAGAAAGTGTTTGTTATTCAATTTGTCTCTTTTATATTCTTTCTCTGTTATTCAACTCTCTATGCTGTTAACTGAAAGTAGAAATTGATTAGAAATTTAATAATATGCTACATCCTTACCATTGTAGAATGATAAAATTACATTGTGCATAGCTGACTAGTAGCTAGAAATTTACATTCATGAGTTCAGAAAACTTCAGAATAGATCTTAAAATTTGCAAATTTCTAAATAAACAGATTTAAAGTTATATTTGCAGAAAGAAATGAGACATTGGAAGGGACTGTATTCCTACTCTGGCTTAAGCTTGACAACTTTCCTTCGCACATATTTTTATACAACCAGAGTGTACAAATAAGACAGAACAACTGTTCCTATCCATTTTCTGACCTAGCAGGTTGAATCACAAGTTCTCAGGAAATGCTGTTGAATTAGTCATTAAAAAAAAGTAACTTTTCCCAAAATAGAGACGCCCATATCAATGCATTACTTGAATGCTAAAATATGGTAGAATCTCCATAGCTGACCATCTCCCTATATTGACCTTAAGTTGACCTAATTTTCATAGACCAAACATGCACCACATGTATGCAATGGAAGTTCCTTATGTTGACCACCTCAGTATGTCAACCAATTTGTTATTTTTCTTTGTTTGGTCAACTTACTATATTTACAGTATTTACTTCTACATTTTACTGTATTTACATACAACTTCTGCTGTGTTCAATAGTAAATTATCCTAATATTTGCTTAAATTTTGGCTTACTGTGATTTTGGGGTCAGTTATTATTTTATTGAATGAGTCTTCATTGAGCACCTACTGTTTGCCATGACTGCAAAATCAAAGACACAATTTCTCTTCAACTTTATGCTCCTTTAACTTGATAGAAGGATTTGAGGTAGAGGAAAGTGTAATCAGTAATCCATACCAAACCTTTTCTTAAAGTACTGTGTTTAAGTACTGAAAATTTTAAATCAAACCATATTTTCACAATGTTTACTCTCTATTAAAAGCAGCACAAAGTGTAGTTTTTACATTCACTGTCTTTTTTTAAATGAGTTTTTCATGTATAGTATTAGAAGGCTAGCTTGAGTACCACTAGTGGTAGATCTGAGAATACATGACCACTGAAGTACTCTTGTATTTAGGCTAGCTTTTTAACAATCTCAGATTAGTAAGTACTGTTAAAGCAGTTTATTGAATGAATTGGCTGTAAGCTTATTCAAATATTGATTTCACATGTGTCAAATGAGAAGAGATTTTTTTAAAAAGCTTATGCAAACATTTCTTCTTTGTGTGGGATATTTTACATGAGCCAGTGTGTGTGAGGAGGTGGTTGTATAATCTTCATTAGACTGGATTACAAACAAAAATAATGCCTGATTAAATGTTGTAACTCTTGAAAGACGAGGTTGGGGGTATTAAGTGGCTCCCAAGATTGACAATCAGTTAGGTGGTCTCCCTTCATGAACTTTATCAAAGTCTATACTTTCCCATGAATATTTAATACTTTTCAAAAAGCTCTGTGAACAGCATAGAGTAAAAGATATTTATCTTTAAAAAATGGGGAGATAATTTTCTTTCTCTAATTTGAACTGGTATGTATATTAGTAATTTGGTAAATTTATCTTTGAGAAAATCACAAAGATTTATTTCTATTTAGCAGACTTTAACTCTGTTATAACTCTTGAGAGTGGGAAAAACTGAGATGGAGGAACATGAACAGATTATAGAGACATAAAAGAGAGCAAAAATATAAAAGTAATTAAGAATTAATTGGACATGAGAAATGAGGAATAGATCTTGTAAAGGATAATTCCTCCATTTCTGGCTTACCTCACAAGTTGAATGATGTTGCCTTTTCATTCTTTCAGAGTAGAACATTGTTGGGGCCAATGTATTTTTCCACTAATAGAAAAACTTTAGGTGAACTTTTGACACTTTAGGTTCGGAATTCATCAGTGGATCTCAAATTCCACCAGTAATTGCACTTTATTTTATCCTTTCATGATTTAGATATTCTGGAGACCTTTTCTGACGTCTTACTCTGTTGACATCTACTTTTTCTCTCTCCACTGGAATTTTGCTTGAGAGATTTTAATTTCTTGTTTTCCTTAGCCTAAATATAATATGAAACCAGCTCCAGAAATTGGACCCCAAATATATCTATTATTCCATGTGTCTCCTTTCCTTTTCCTCCCAAGCCTACCATTTTCTGAGGAAAACATGGAGGCTCTTCAGTCCAAGCTTTCATGAAGACACCTAGAAATAGTCTCATATCATGAAGCACTAATCTGTTCTTAATTTATATGTTGCCCACATGAACAGGTATAATTCATTATAAAGATAAATACTAAAACAAGGCTACAGGCACATTCACTGTATAATTTAACAACTATACACATGTTATATCTCTCGCAAAGAGCAAAGGTTCCTAAGAAAAAAGCAACTGCCTCAGTGTGTGGCTAAACAAGTTCCTGATAGTGGATTGCACCTTCACTCTCTGGGGCACTTGAGTCACTGCTTTGTCCAAATATCTTTCAGTTATTTTTGTAATGAGATGAGTAATATTGGCTGTCATTAAGTAATGTTACTATTATCTCCTTTAATCTTTGCAAACCTATTGTGAAAACATCTTCATGCTGCAGATGAGAACACTTAAGATCAAAGAAGCTAAAATTCTCAAAGCCAAAGTGAAGAAATGATAAAGACCAATTCACACTCAGGATTTTATCTTCAGAGCTCCTATCATCTTTTATTACCTGTAGTAAGAAGGTTTATCCCAAGTTGCTATTGATTAATTGTATCAACCCTGCAAACCTGCAGCATTGTGGGTTTAAGATAGTTCCACAAGCTCAATTGCCCGTCCTGAGTACTCGTGTGTTGTCCAGAATTATATTTATTATGTAATAGATTAGCTAAAAAACCCTCTAAAGCACAGCTTTCATTTAACATAGTTAGGAAAAAAAAAGACATAAATATACCTTTAAATCCACAGTATAAGCCAGTATCTGGGTGAAGTATACACAGCTCACCAAGAAAGTTTTGAGACAGACTATTTCACTTCCAAAAAATGTTGACATTGTCCTTTCTGATTCACCCGACTAAGTTTCAACTTGCTCTGATTATCCATGTTGCCAAGAGGACTTCATTTGTTTTCATCCACACAGATTTTATGTTTCTTGATTTTTGTGTACCTCAAAACTGTCACGATGACCCATGTATGTGTTATTTCACCTCCTTGTCAATGATTTGATTGTTTATTCTGAAATACAAGCAAAAACTTTCAGAGACATGTTGGCACCTTTGTAAGCTTCCACACTGTCAATTAAATTTCCTTTTTTACTGGAAAACATTATTCATGTGCCTGATAATTTAAGGAAAGGTAAAAACTGTTCATCTTTGAAAAGGTAATGACGTTAGGCAAGTACGATTGCTTGAGCAAAATATCCTTTTAGTATTAGAGTAATTTACTAATTGGATGAACTGTATTGTTAGGTTAGGTAGAAAGCTACAATGAATAAAAGAAAGAATATAAATTAAAAGTATTACTATTTATTCTTTAAAGAATACCCTTATGTGGTAAGAATTAATCATAAAATCACAAGCTTTACTTTGTAACTATAAAGATAGAGCTCATTTTAAACTCAGACCTTTTGATCACTTTACTGCTATATAAAATGCAATTTTTTTTTTTGGAGACAGAGTCTCAATATGTCGCCCTTGGTAGAGAGATGTGGCGTCACAGCTCACGGCAACCTCAAACTCTTGGGTTAAGTGATTCTCTTGCCTCAGCGTCCCAAGTAGCTAGGACTACAAGTGACCACCACAACACCCAGCTATTTTTGTTGTTGTTGTTGCAGTTATCATTGTTGTTTACCTGGCCCAGGGTGGGTTTGAACCTGCCAGCCTTCGTGTATTTGGTTAACACTGTAACCACTGTGCTATGGGGGCTGAGCCTAAAATGCAATTCTTAATCATGTCAATCTAATTGAAACTATTTGGGAGTAGATTTCTATTCATTTTTTAAATCCTATCCATTGACAACAATCATTTTTGTCAATGAATATTAAAGATTCATTCCCTCTATTTTGTAAGAGATGGTACTTTATTGTACCCAGTAGTAAAAATGCTTAGAAAATAAAAACTGCTCTGAAAATTCATCCAGAGAGAATGAAAGAAATGGAAACAGATCAGTAATAACAGTGAAATGTAGATTTTGGAAACAGACTTTGAATTAAAGTACAAAGTTTAGCTGGGAAACATCTGTTGTTTTGTAATTTTTGAATGGAATTTTAAATTTTCATTTTCACCCAGCGGGCCTTTTGGTGGAAGAATATGAACATCTGTAATTTAAAAAAAAACATGAAGCAAGATGGAAAAAAAAAAAAAAGTAGGAACTATTTTTATAAATGCCATCCCATTGAGAACTATGTACCTATAATAAAAATTACTAAATGAGCCATGCTTTCTATGTTTATCCTTTGTCTTTTAGTTATAAAGATAAATATGCCTTTATTTTTCTCCATGGGCTTTAAAAAAATGCATACCATATTCTTGGTTCTATATCCGGAACACTGGAACGTAGGAGTGGCAGTTATTCAAAGATAAATAAGTTCAAGCTTCAAGGAACTTCATATTTGATGGAAAAAAGTGAGATGTGAACAACTAATTAAAATACAAAGCTAAATGAAATAAGCAGTTTAACAAGGATGCAAGCCTTTTCTCAGAAAATGAGAGCAAGAAATACTGCATTTCTATGTGAGATTATCAAAGTGCTCGCTGAGGAGGTGATAGCCAAACCTGGCCTTGGGAGAAAAAATAATAAATCCAGGGTGAGGAATCAGTAGGTGCAAAGGATTTAATACTTCAAACATAAAGAGCAGCAAGTAGTGAGGGGGTAGCTGGACCTTGTAGAAAGGTAAACTAGAAGGTTAATATGAGGACGGATCACAGACAGCCTTATAGCAAGATGTGAGGAGGTGTTTTTGCATGTTTTTCCTCAAGGCCATGAAGAAACACCTGAAAACTTTTAAGGACAGGTGACTCAAATTCTTTGGAGACAAATCAGGTGGAAACTTGAAGATAGATTGGAAAGTGAGGAATCATAGGCAAGGGCACATTTTGAAACACAAATGTTCTAAATCTGAAACAAAAACTAGACTATAACAAAGAGAGGCGTAAAGATGCTCAAGGCCTTGTAGGCACAGAAATAACTGACCCGGATGACAGAGAAGTAAAGATGCCACATTATTGGAAAGGTTTTAGTGACATCAATCCAGTGAAAATAAGAGATTTTCCTTTATCAATACACAGTGAATCTTTTATAAGATGGGAATAAGTTACAGGTTTAGGATACTAAGAGATACGGAGACAGTGAAAAGTTACAATTCAATTTGTCTAGGAAAAACAACTTTATTGATACACATGGGTTAAAACCGATAAAACTCACATAACAATACACACTATATTTCTCAGAGTTGGGAAGGGGTAAAATTAGTGAGGGTGAGCAAGAAGACTCCTAAAGTATCTGTAATGTTCTATTTCTTAAGCTGAATCATAGGTTCATGGATGTTCATTAATGAATATACCATGTGTCATATAGTAATATACACATACATATAACATATTTTTACATGTTCTCATAATTGCTACAAATGGAATATTTAATATTTATAAAATTTTCCTTAATAAAATATTTTAAAAATATTACCAGCTTGCTTTTTAAACTTTGCTCCTAAGACAGACAAATAATTGCCCAGAAACCTACTTCAAATGAGCTTTGACGAACTATAATCATATGTGCTCTAAGAGAAAATATAAAAGAATTGGGGTCCCCTCTTCCTTTAAAGTCACGTCTGGTTGCAGGCAAAACTGCTCCTATCCCCAAGACACTGGTATCAAAAGTTCACTTTGTAGAAAAAAAGAAAAAAAAGCAATAAATCTCACAAGCAGAGAATTAACGAGTCCTTGTTCCTTTTGAATTCATCTACATGCTAACCATTTTATGTGTTTCTTACCCCGTCCCTCTTTCGCCTAAAGCCTTCTTTCTGTGATCATTTTCTTCTAATTTCTATCCCTTAATGGTCCTTTAGTTTTGTGAGAACCTTCCAGTGATTATCCGAGATGTTACCTGCAAATATATTTATTTAACATTTGTTTTGAACAAATAAGTTTAGATTGTTGTAATATAAACATAAAATTAACCAATTTAACCATTTTTAGTGTACAGTTCACTACTGTTAGGTATGTGCACATTTTACTACCAATCTCCAGAACTCTTTTCATCTTATAAAACTGATACTGTTTTTTTTTTTAACTTCTTTTAGATTTAACATGTATAAGTGCAGTTTTGTTACACAGATACTATATTCCCCAGCGGAGAAATCTAGGCTTTTAATGTGGGCATTGCCCAAATACTGAACATTGTACCAAAGGAGTAATTTTCATTCCTCATCACTCCCCCTTCCCTATTTGACTCTCTGATGTCTATTATTACAATCTGTATGACCATGCACACACATAATTTAGTCCCCACTTATAAGTGATGACATTTGATTTTCCATTCCTTAGTTACTTCACTTAGGATAATGGCCTCCCTCTCCATCTATGTTGCTGCAAATGGTATTACTTCATTTTTTTTTAATGGCTGAGTGGTATTCCATGGTGTGTATATATACACGTACATATATACATATATATGTGTATATATATAATATATATATATTTATATATGCACATACCTCATTTTCCTTATCTAATCAGTGGTGGGCACTTAGATTGATTCTATATCTTTGCTATTTGAATTGTGTTGTGTTGAATATATGAGTGCTGCTATATTTTTTACATAATAATCTTTTACTTTGGGTAGATTGCCAGTAGTGGCATTGCTAGATCCAATGGTAACTCTCTTTTTAATTTTGTGAGTAAATTTCATATTGTTTCTACAGTAATTTCACCATTTCACATTCCCCTAAATGGTGCACAGGCCTCCAATTTCTCAACATCCTTGCCAACATTGTTATTTTATGTTTTTTGACAGTAGCAGTCCTAACAGATGTGAGGTGGCATCTCACTGTGGTGTTGATTTTCATTTCCCTAATGACTGGGGATATGGTGCATCTTTTCTTGTGTGCATAGCCCACTTCTATATTTTCTTTGGAGAAATGACTAAGTCTTCACTCACATCTCAATCACTTTAGTTTGTTTGTTTTGGATGGTTTGTAGTTTGAAAAATATTTTTGTTGCATATAAAATTACAAACTGAGAGTTATCTCAACATTCCACAGAGATTATCCCACTATCTTTAGCTTCTCTTTTCTATTGAGGATCCTCAAATTTGTGTATCATTTTTTGTTTGGTGATCTGTCTTTACTTTCTAGGTGCTTATAGAATCTTTTCTTTTTTCTCATTACAATAATTTTATTTTGCTACCCAGTCTATTTTATCTCTTCTGGGGTCTTGTCTTTTGTCAGCCCAGGAATGGAAAAATCTTAATTGTTTTCTATTTCCTCTAACCAAGTCTTTCTACTCCCAACTCTGTAAACTAGAATCAGTCATGCTAGACTATTTATTCTACCTTCTAACTCAATCTTTTTGCTCCTCTACACTGACTTTGGTTAACTTCTTTCTATTTATCTTGTAGCTCAGTAGTTGAAATGTATGGTTTAATACATCCAAAAATTATTTTTTAATATCAAAAGTTATTTTGGTATAACTTCCAAGAGGATTTTTTAAAAAAGTAATTATTACACCATCATTATTATTTCAAAGCATCTGTTATTCCTTTATCTCGTATATAATAATTCATAAATATGAAGACTTTGGAGGTTTAAACCTGTTATTCTTTTTTTTTTCTTTACTCTTTCTCTTATGTCTCATTCATTTGTGTTTGTTTTAAATTTTCTGTTCTAATCTATTACAAGGTTTTAAAATTTTAAACACTTTTAAAATTATTCTGTTTTTTAAGAAGGCAGATTTTTTTCTCCACTGACCTAGGGTTATGCTTATTTAGCTCTTCTACTCTTTGTAAGTTTAAAGATTAAACCCTCTTACCCTGAGTAACTAACAATCCATGAATCTCTAATAAGATTCACAGTAGAAGTTTTCTTTTCCTATGGTTGCACCAGCTTCTGCATTCCCATTTGCCTTCCTTTATAGTTTTGGCTAACAGTGAGTATCTGTTAGCACATTTAGAATTTCCCATCTGTCTTCAGATCTGGACAATGCATTTGAGTGTTAAAATTTATCATGCATCAGGGAATTCTGTAGTAATAAAGAGCTGTTCAGAATGTACTCTTTAATCTGCCTTATTGCAAGAAATGACAGTCTCCAGAACGAAAAAATTGAACTTTCTAAAAAACTTGCTCAGAGGTCTTGATCTGATTTACTTGAAAATAAGAGTTAAGAATCTGAATTTATTATCTTGATATTTTCATCAAGAAGAGAAAAATATCATTAAATATACAGCTATTTTATCCCCTCCCCGTATCTTTATGGGGAATTAACCCCGGCATTCTAGAATGACCAGTTGCAGATATTAGCGACAGACAAAAATGCACATTTTATTTTAGACAGAGAAAAGATAATTAGAAATTCCAACCTGATGGGTAGAACATGGATAGAGCTGGAACATATTCTTCTTAGCAAAGTATCTAAAGAATGGAAGAAAAAGTATCCAATTGTACTCAGCCCTACTATGAAACCAATTTAAAGCTATAACCCAATTATAGTCCATGAAGAAGGGGAAAGGGGAGAAGGAGGGGAGGGGAGGGGGAAGGATGGGTGAAGGGAGGGTAATTGATGGGACCACACCTACAGTGTATCTTACAAGGGTGCATGTGAAATTTACTAGGTGTAGAATATAAATGTCTTACAACAATCACCAAATGACACGAAGGCTATGTTAACCAGTTTGATGAAAATATTTCAAATTGTATATAAAACCAGCACATTGTACCCCATGATTGCATTAATGTACACAGCTTGATTTAATAAAAAAAAGAAAGTGGAACCCCCCTAAAAAGAATTAAAAAAAGAATTAACATTTACATATATGCATCTCAACAGAGACCTTTTTGTTAGCTCATTTCACATATTAAATTTTTAGATTATATATTTTAATGAGTTTATTTATAAATTCATAAAAATTTTATATTAAAGGGAATGTTGTATATATTTGGGGAGAGGGATTATAAAGATAACAAGAAACCTACCCTCAAGAAGCACATGTGAAAGCAGTAATATATCAGCTAAATGTCTATCACATTAGGTAGAAATGGATCAACCAGATACAGAGCTGATGAGTTAGGCAAATGGACAAATTCTTTCCAGCTGCAATACACAGGAGACATAATTAACTTTTTATGATTGAAAGGGTTATATTGCCTATCAGCAGGCCTATCTGCCTGAAGTTCAGGCAAGTGGAAGTCAGGTACAGTATGAAATAGAAATAGTTTCCCTATAATTTGGAAAGGTCAGGACAAGTCTGAAAATTTGAAAACATGCTAATATGACCTAGGTGTAGGTAATTGGTTAAAAATACTGAGAAATGGGTTTGGGAAAGTATTGTAGCTATATTCAGACTATATAGAAAGCCAGGCTAAGGAATTTCGACATCACATTCTGAGTGGCTGAAAACCATCAAATACCTTGGAGCAAGTGAAGGGCATGATTCAAAGCTCTCTAATCAGAACTATAACCCGGCAGCATCTAAATCAATTGTTTAAAAAAGGAAATGACTGGATACTATTGTAAGATTAAAGATAGAAATAGATTTAAGAGAACATAGGCAACAGAATGACAAGGAGTAAATTGGCATTAATAGCTTAAACTTGACTATGCTTTATAATTTAGGAGTGGAATGTATTCTCTACACCATATGATAAAGAGTCCAATACAAAGGCTTTAAGGATTGTGAGCAGCAGAGAAAGCACCCCCTATACATAACCTTTGGAGTTACATGGTTTTAAGGGAAGTAAAAATTTATTTTATTTTTATGCCATTATCAAGCAATCCAAGGTAAAATGCATAAAATATTAAGT
>NW_003852459.1:306156-308643 GCF_000181295.1 Otolemur garnettii | reverse complement strand
GATATTTAAATGACTTAATAGCAAAAATAGGCACTCAATCTGGAACATGAACCCAAATCATCTTGTTAAATCAATATTGTCTCTCAGCAACCAATAAACTCCAGAGAGTGAAGAAGGAATAAAGATTCTGAGTTAGGCACATAAATACATATAAACTATGGCAGTTTTAACTTTAAAGTTCTTTTTCTGGTAATCAAAAGAGGGAACTATATGAGAATATTTAAAAAAAATAAATTTTAAGTTTGGGGTTGAAAACTGAAGGAATTTCACATTTGCAATTCACTAACTTACTTATAAATTAATGATGAAAGTTAACTTGCAGAGAGGATTGATTTAATAAATATTAGAAACATGGAAAATATTTTCCAAGGGAACTGTGATTGAAAGTTACTTAGAAATAATTAAAGGATTTGTGAGCAGGAAAGTAAGCTTATTTGAGGTTCAAGAATATAAACATACAGTGGAGGCCTACCATTGCAATCCTGCACTTTATAGCTGAATCAGAATGGCCGTACCTCCACAACTTCTCTTATGTCTGAAATTTTGAACTGTTGGGTAGATAGTTAGGACCTCTAGTTCTTCTAGGGGGAAAAGGATGAGGAGTCTACTCAGTGATGTCCCACCTTGATCCTGCACTGAGTAATTCCACACACCTGGCAGAAGAGAGGGTACCCTACCAATCTACCAGTCAGAACTTAGTGTGCCAAGTGCAAGAGGATTCAGAGGACTCCCCAGCGGCAGGCCAAATACCATGGCATAGTGGGTTCTGGAAGGTAGCCTAGAATAACCTTAAGGCTAATTATCACATCATTACGTTAAATTTACCTTGTAGTTCACCTCCTTACTCCCATGGGAGGTCTGCATACACAGTAAGATTCAGGTCATGTAACTCCCAACTGTCCATCAAAGTGGCTCCATGATGATGTCTGAGAAGGGACCAATCTAGACACCATAAAATGAGACCCCAATGAGAAGGGACCAATCTAGACACCATAAAATGAGACCCCAGATAGTGACCCAATCCTTTCTGCAGTGACAAGGGGTCTGTTCGCCATCTATGGCGAATGTATCTTACTCTGCAAACATTATCTTGCTCTTGCTCTGTAAACCTTTCTCTTCCTCAATAGATTTTTGTTTTAAGTTCACCTTGCTTTTGCTAGCTCTGGTCATTCTTCAGCCAACAGTACACCAAGAACCCAGAATGTAAACTGCATGAACTTGACAAAACTAGTTGGCAAAATATAGAATATTCACTTTCACATGTAAAACTCCAGCTTTGTTGTTTTTTTTTTTTTTCAAAACAATGAAAAGGGAACATTTAACAATTGCACTAGAGCTGTGTAACAATGGATTGGAGTCACTAACCTTGAGGAGTAGCAGAATCTGGGGCCACTCTCCAGAACTACCAAATTAGAATCTTTATTTTAACAGCTTCCAGGTATCTTGTCAACTTAAGCAACAATGGTATAGAAAACTCCAGAAGTACAGAATGCTAGAAAATATTAAAACTTAAACACAAAACCAAGATAATCAAATGCCTTAGATTTTTGACTAAAATGGCCTACATTATATGTTAATTTTTTAAAAGATTTTCTAGTACCCATCATTTATAAGGCTTTATTTTTATTTTAATTTTTTCTTAATTAAAATGTGCAATTATATTTAAATCTGAAGTCTATCATTGTTTTTAAAGGTATCTAATTCAATGATCAAGGAATAGCAACCTAAATATCCATATTGATGAAAATGAATCTGAACTTAATTAGATTTCAATAATTTCTTCAGAATCCACGTTGGGGGAAAGTTAAAAGGATTTTCTTTTCTTTTCTCATATCTCAGCCAATTCTTGTTAGTTATCCATTTTGAAAGATGTTCACCTTTTGTCATTCTTTTAGGAAAGTTGAGTTGTTTTATTTTATTTCAGTAACAAATTGACACTTAAAGCATAAAATAGCCTGTTTGTTGATGGCCCACAAGTAATTTCTCCTAAATAGAAAGATGCCCTACCAACTGGAGAAGCTATTACACTAATTTGAATTTTGGTCACCTTAGCCCATAAGACTGCTGACTATGTTGGCTCCTAAGTGTTTACAAGTGAATCATTGACTGTTTGTGCAATTTCAATGCTAATTGTTGCTTCAGGTTTTCAAATGGCTCAGCAGTAAGACATTAATGATTATTCATGCCTTAAGAAGGGCTGATAAGGGAATGAGATTACGATCTTGTACAATTTTAGTGAACAAATTAAAGAGTAAATTAGATTTACCCTTAGATAGAAAATAACTACTTGGAGAGGCCAATAGAATGAGAAACTTCATTCACTTTCAAATCTTCTCTTTCCCATTTTACAGATATTCAGAGTATCAGAGGGCTAGCGGTGGATTGGGTCTCACGTAATTTATACTGGATTAGCTCAGAATTTGATGAAACACAAATTAATGTGGCAAGATTAGATGGCTCTTTGAAAACTTCAATTATCCATGGAAT
>NW_003852459.1:291620-305659 GCF_000181295.1 Otolemur garnettii | reverse complement strand
ATTCAATTTTGAATGTTATAGGAAAAAGGGAGTGCATTAATTTTTTTTCAATAACAGGAAAAAGCAAGAGAGGCACTTTCTTCCCATGCAAATATGTAGGTTATTGTCAGCAAATGGCTCAACAATTTTAGGACTTCTTAAAAAAAAATAATCACAAGCCAAGAATATATTTTGACATTTACTTTGTTCTTCGGTGTGTGTGTCAACTCAGCAAGTAGGTCTACATGTAATATTTTTAATCCATATTTCTTTTGAATTAAGGAAACTCTACTGGACAGATGGAAACACAATCAATATGGCAAATATGGATGGTAGTAATAGCAAGATTCTCTTTCAGAATCAGAAAGAACCAGTTGGTAAGCATTGTTTTTAATAGTCAGTCACTACAGTGTTTAATGCTATAAATGTGAACTTGTTCAATATACCTTTGATTTAGAGCCTGAGAGAAAATACTACTACTACTATACTACTATAAATTAATTCAGGAATTGATTGATTTCCCTGACCTATATTGTGTTTATATTGGGTAAGTAGGAAACATTCTTTATATGGAGATAAATCCACTTAACATGAGAATTTTTACAATGTAATAAATACTGAAGTTACTAAAAAGTGTAATTAATGAATATCTTATTTTCAGTGGCATATATCTGATACAATGCTACCTAGGCAATATAAGTACTGATGTTTCCCCTGATCGTCACTATTGTGTCATTATTAATAGTTAACGATAATTTAGGTTTAGCTATTTAGTGTTTAGTCTTCAAAAGTTTTCACTGACTCTGTAATGTGTTTATTTAGTTTGGTTATTCTTTCTTTGACAATCATTGCAAATCATCAGATATAACAAGCTGCCAACAGAGAGCTCTGTCTTGCTCCCATAAAACATCTTTGAAAATTTTAAGTACAAAAATTCCTTGAGAAGACACATTATCTATGTCGACATAGCGATCTCTATGTTATAATATTGTTTAAGCACTCTTCCCGCATATTTTCTTGTATTTTGTTGAGAGACAAGAATAAACATATTGCTTCTTTGTCATTTCAAAATTCATTTTTAAAAAATTCAATGATGAAGCTATACTTTGGTATTAAATGAATAAATGATGGAACATACAAAAGAAAAGCCTAATTTTGCTTTGAGTGGAATATCGTATATTGTTTGAATCTGGGAAACGAACTGATATACCATGAAGCTTATCAGTAATTTTTTTCTTACTTTATAAATGTTGAAATATGCTGACTTGAAGTAGCTCATTTTTAATAGTGATAATTCAATAAAGGTGTAGTTTCACTAAGATTTAGAATAAATGATTCTTTTCATGTAGTCTATAGAACAAACCTCAGATATAAAATGATACTGGTAATAGCTCTTTTCTTTGGACTGTTTGTTCTAAGATTTGTACAAAATTGAAATTCACAGTTGTGTTAGAAATTAAAGGCAGATTGAAATGCTAATACTTCTGTGTGGAAGATGACAGAACAAAAGAAACAAGAAACTACAAGATTAGGCCCCATACAAAGGACTTAATTTGGACTAAAGCGATTCAGTTGGTACTTATCTGGAATTGTTCAGAATATTTAATACTGAAAAGTGAGTATGATGGAAGTAATATAAGCAAATCAAGTCCTTACGTTGTAAGACAAGCCATAGGTTATACCAAAATGTTCATTTATATTCTGGTTTCTGTATTGGGGAAAACCTTATCTTCTTTAATAAAAATATGTTTTCCTACTCAAAATAAATTAAGGGAAGAAACCCTAAAAGTTTAAGTTTATAAGACAGGAAACAGTGTTAAGTATTTGCAGTTTGTAGTTGGTCCCTGAGGTGTTAGGGACCTAACTACTCTAGGTCAATGATGTTTCAGTGACAAATATTAGATATCGACTCTGTCAGTTACTGTTATATTTGAAAATTATTTTAAAATATATTTTCAAAATAACACTTTCAGTGAGTTTTAATTTGTTCAAGACATACTATTTTGGCATAATTAGCTCAGAACTTCATTACAAATCATACCTTAAATCAAGATGGAGTGTGGCCTGTAAGACATTCATTTATTCAGTATATAGCATATTCGATTTTTAAAAATTATTTTTATTAAATCATAACTTTGTACACTGATGCATTTATGGGGTTCAGGATACTGCTTCACTCTACAATGTGAAATGCATACACTGAACTAAGTAACACATCCATCACAATTATATTCATTTCTTAATAGTTTTGAATTGTACCATTGCATCATGAACATTTGGACTAGGCCTGCTGGGTCCCTCTTTAGGATGTTCCTTGGTTCTTGGCTCCCAGGGCCAAGAATGAGTACTGGTGCCTAACTGATAATGGAGGGATCACAAATCAACATACATTTATTGCAGAACAAAAGCATATAAACTATAAGGATGATATATCTCAAAGAGTGAGACGTGACCCTCTCCATGAGTGGGGAAGAGATGGGAAAGTCTGGGCACACACTGTCTTTTGTAAGCTAACAAAGCTAAGTGGTTTGTCCTGCCTTTCTCCCCACCTTTGGGGTAATCGACAGGTTGGGATTACATAATAAAACTTCTAAATTTTAATTATAGTCATGGGCCCAATGAGCCCAGGTAAGTAGAAGGTCACTATGGGTTCCTCACTACCTGTTCTGACTAGGGGACAGTCCCTAGCTGTAACTTGCCTCCTACTCTTCAGCCTTAGCCACTCCCTTGCCACCTGTTTACTCTCCTAACCCACCAGATCTAACAGGGCTGTTGATAAAAATTTGACAGTATTCTTTTCCTTAAGAGGCACAGAAACTTAAATTATTTTAGATTCCATTAAGTAAATTTAAAATAGTGCCCTAGGCAAGTTACTGTTAGCTTGGTGGTGCTTGGTTTTCTTATTTGTACAATTAAGACAAAATGTCTCATGAGAATTGAGTGAAAAAACTTGTGAGGAAGAATATCTGGCTCTTAATATTAGAAACTATCAGTAGTAGCAGTAGCTTGTACTTTAGGTCTCACAGATTGGAATTGGAATGATTTGATTGTCTCTAAGTGAGTTTAGAGAAGAACATGGGTGGAGGGAGGGTGATTGGTGGGATCACGCCTATGGTTCATCCTATAAGGGTACATGTGAATCTCTCTAAATGTAGATTATAAATGTCTTAACACAATAACTAAGAAAAAGACTATGTTACCCAGTTGGATGAAAGTATTTCAAACTGTATACAGAAACAGTACACTGTACCCCATGATAGTATTGATGTACAGTGCTATGATTTACTAATAAAAAAACAAACAAACAAACAAAAAGAATAGATTCCATCCATATATGCCTCTAACATTTCCTTTGATAACATTCACTGATCTTAACTGACAACACAAATTAATGAATTAAATTGTTCAAAGTTGAAGGGGAAAAAGCAATTTCAGAAACCCGGAAATTAGGGACAACTTAAAGCAATTTTCACATGCATATAAAACATTCTTTTTCCTGTGTTTTAGGAACCACATAGTTGGAGAAAAGTTGTTAAGGGGAGCTAAACAAATCTGGATATGAATCTTTGATATTTTTAACTTTGTGACTTTGAAGAAGTCTCTCATCTTTTTCTAAGGATCAGTTTCATTATCTATAAAATGGATATAATAGTATCTAACTTTTGGTGTTATTTTTAGAATTAAAGCCACATATGAAATAATTATCTCATGTTCCCTCAATTCCACACTTATATACTCTAGAGAGATTTTATGTATGTGCTCTAGGAAATAAGTACAAGGAATTACATTAAATCATTGTTTATCATAATATACGAAATTTGAAAGGATACTAAATTCTTATTAGAAAAGGAATGAATAAATAAATGAAGCATGCTCATTGCTAAAATATAATACATACATATAAATATTTGTGTGTATGTAAACATACATAAATATATACATACACACACATGTTATATATGGAAGTTCAAACCTTCTGAAAGTTTGAATCTAAATCTGTTGGAATTAATGTGCACACGGAAACAAGAGTCTCACAAATAAGAGACTCTGAAAAGAGCCACATGACTGAAGTTTTTATACTATACAGAAAGGAACAGAGGCTCAGAGCATGGTGACAGATTATGGGGGGAGCAAGAAAAAGCTTGGCAAGCACGGGCTGTCTGGTTATGCAGATGAAGCCTCACAGGTAGCAGCCCTAGTAAAGAATAAATGGGAGCCTTTTTGAAAAGTTTCTCTATCAGACTAGAAAAAATGTTGGACTTACAGGCTCCTTTTCCCATGAGCTAAGTTTTTCCTAGATCTGGATAAGGCAAATAAGTAGGCCTCAAAGAAAGCGCCTGCATCTGCTGTTTTACTTCACAAATGTAGATTTTCTCTGCAGATGCAAGTTTCCCCACAAAGGACAGCTTTTCAGAGCTATTCCTGGGTCTGTAGCCCTCTGAATAACTATCTCAAAATATGTCGAAGAATTGTATTTTGGAGTGGTATATTTTGCTGTTTTTTTTCCCACATACGTCTCAAAAACATTGAGAAAAGTAATTAGCAGAATGATACTTGAATACTGATACCACTTAATATAATTTCAAAACGAAACACAAAGTATGAATATATATTGCTCCTAGATATATGTATTTATAAAACAGTGGAAAGAAGGAGACTGGAAATGTGCACACCAATTATATAATTGCATTTTCTTTGAGAAGGGTCAATAATAGCATCTGAAAGGGAATTTTCATCTTTATCAGAGAGGATTTTAATGGCCTAAGTAAATTTTAGTATATATTTAATAAAAAAGATTCAAATGAAAATAAAGTGTTAATAATATTTAATCCTATTTAGTAAATTACTAAATTTATGAGTGTATATTTTCTTCTCTCCTCTGTGTTGAATGCTGACTTCTTAAAATATTACTAAAACAACCTGTTGTTTAGACAAAGCTGAACTTCTTAAGCTCATCATAGAAAGGGGATTCCTAATCAGCTAAGTCTTATTAGTATCTCAGAGGGGGAAGGGCAAAGTTGAAACAGTAATCGAGATTTTTAAAACCTATTTTAAGGTAGGTCTTTCAACAGGAGACTTGGTTAGGATTGAGTAAGGATCATCACACAATAATTTCAGATCGATGAATACAGAGAGAAGATTTTAAGGGGAGGTGTTTCAGAGTCTTGAAAAACAAACTGTCATTTTATGCTTTGTTTGTTTGTTTGTTTTAAAGTTGATGACTATTTCGGGAAGTTCTTTAAATCAACTTATCTTCCTAGGCAAGAATTTCTACCAATAAGAAAGTTATATCATTGAAAACAGTAAACTAGTAAAACCAGATTAATGTAGGCAACAAGGTATGCTTTTGATTTTTATTCTGATTTATAAGACTAAACTTTTGTTTCACAATTTTTTTAAGTCATTTTTAAATGCTTTAAAAATATCCTTTGTAAAAATGTTTGGACATTAATGCATTTTTTCATGAGCTTACTCTAAAAAGCTGATCCACAACAGTCAGGGCTCCACCTGAGAAACAGAGACAATTATGTGTGTGATATAGTTTGGCTATCTGGCCCCTTAAAATCTCATATTAACACTTGATCCCCAGGGTGGGATATGAGACCTGGTGGAAGGTGTGTGGATGTGGGGGCAGATCCCTCATGAATGCCTTGATGCCCTGCCCACGGTGATAAGGAAGTGCTCACTTCGTTAGTTTATGTGAGAGCTGGTGTTATAAAAGAGCTTGGCACCTCCTCCTCCTCTCACCATGTGACATGCCTACTCCCCTTTAATCGGAAGCTCCCTGAAGCCCTCCCCAGAAGCAGATACTGCCACCATGCTTTTCACACAGTCTGCAGTACCATGAGCCAAATAAACCTCTTTCCTTTATAAATTACCCAGTCGCAGGTACTCCTTTACACCAACTCAAGCCAACTAATGTGTGAGAGTGTGTATGTATATACAGAAAATCCACCTAAAGTCATTGATAAATTCTTGGAAATTGTAACAACAAAATAACATACAATGAAACCAATTTCACCATAGGCTAATTAATATGAATAATAGTTAAGTACCTGCAGTCGCAAAACCATCAACAAATTTCTAAATAAAGACTCAGAACTCTTTTAATATTTAACATTTAAATAAAAGTGGTATGTGTATACCACAGTTTGTCAATCTACTCATGGGTTGATGGGCACTTGGGTTGCTTCCATGTCTTGGCAATTGTGAAGTGAGCTGCAATAAACATTCTGGTGCAAATGTCCTTGTGGTAAAATGATTTTTTGAACAATAGATATTATTCCTTCTATCCAACTGTATTTTCTTACTCATTAACTATCCTCTCTTCATTCCCATCCTCCCTTTCCCTTCCCTTCCCAACATCTGGTAACCACCAAGAAACTCTCTAGCTTCATGAGATTTGCTCTTTCAGTTCTCACATATGATGAAAACATGCAGTTTTGTCTTTCTGTGCTTAGCTTATATCATTTAACAAAATTGAATTTTTTTATTATTGCTAAATAATAATTCCATTGTGTATATGTACTTAATTTTCTTTATCAGTTCATCTGTTGATGGAGACTTAGCTTTATTCCATATCTTGACTATTGTGAATAGTTGTATAATAAACATGGGAATATAGATCTTTCTTCAATGTGGAATTCCCAATAGTGATTTTGTTTTCCTTTTCCTTTTAAAATATACACTTAGCATTGTGATCACTGTGTCACATTGTAGCCCTATTTTTAATTTATTGAAAAATCTGCATAGTATCTCTTGGCCTATGTGGAAAAGTTGTCACAGAAACACCCTTGTATAATAATCTCTGCACACACTCATGTCCTGTAGACAACCCTACAGATGGATGGACATGAAAAGTCAACCCTCAATGTAAGCATGTTTCACATCTCATGGATACTTTATTTTCTTTGTGCCTTTGTTTAAAAAAAATCCACCTATCACTGAACCTGTGCAGTTCAAATCCTTGTTGTTCCAAGGTCAACTTTATTAACTTACATTTCTAGCAACAGTGTAAGGTCATTTTCCTTTCATCAACCAACATTTTTTTTTATCATAGCCATTCTAACTGGAGTAAGATAATATCTCATTATCATTTTGATATGCATAATCCTAATTAGTGTGGTTGAATTTTTAAAATATATTTGTTAGCCATTTTATGTCTTCTTTTAAGAGACGTCTATTCAGATCTTTACGTTTTTAAGTGGATTATTTGTTATTTTGTTATTGAGTTGTTTGAGATCCTTATAGATTCTGGTTATTAATTCCCTGCTGAATGGATATTTCACAAATATTTTCTCCCATTCTGTACAGTGGTTCTTCATTTTGTTGATTGTTTCTTTTGATATACAGAAACTTTTTAGTTTGGTAAACTAAATCCTATTTGTGTATTTTTGCTTTTGTTACTTGTGCTTTTAAGATTTTACTCAGCGTATTTGCCCAGATCAATGTCCTAAGGCATTTCCCAAATGTTTTCCTCTAGTAGTTTCATAGTCTCAGGTAATACATTCAATCTTTCATACCTTTTGATCTGAATTTTGTTTATGGTGAGAGGTAAAGGTCTAGCTTCATTCTTCTGTATACGGTTATCCAGTTTTCTCAGTGTCATCTATTAAGAGACTTTTTATTTCCAGTGTATGTTCTTGGTGACTTTGTAAAAAATGAGTTGACTATAAATGGGTACATTTATTCTGAGTTGTCTAGTCAGTTTCATTTTTCTATATGTCCATTTCAGCTTCATGTAACAGTTTAATTTGAAGTCAAGTAATGGAATGCCTCTAGGTTTATTTATTTATTTGCTCAGGATTACCCTGGCTACTTGAGGTCTTTTGTGGTTCTATGTTAATGTAAAGCTTTTTTGTCTATTTCTGTGAGGAATATCATTGGTATTTTGGTCAGAATTTTGCATTGAGTCTGGAGGTTGCTTTGGATAGTGTTGATATTTTAACAATATTAGTTCTTTCCAATCAATGAGCAGGTATATCCATTCATTCTTTTGTGTTCTCTTCAATTTCTTTCACCAATACTTTACTTGTATAAATTTTTCACTCCTTTGGTTAAATTAATCTCTAGGTATTTTGTGAGTTTTGTGGCTATTGTAAATGGAATTACTTTCCTGATTTACTTTTTGGTTTGTTTGCTGTTAGTGTGTATAAATGCTACTGAGTTTTTCATGTTGATTTTGAGTTCTGAAAATTTACTAAATGTATTTATTAGTTTTTTTTTTATTTGTTTGTGTTTTTGAGACAGATTGTCTCTTTGTTGCCCTTGGATAGTGCTGGGCATCATAGTTCACAGCAATGTCAAACACTTGGGCTCAAGTAATCCTCTTGCCTCAGCCTTCCAAGTAGATGGGACTACAGGGGCCCACCACTGTTCATTAGTTTCAATAGGTTTTTGATGGAGTCTTGAGGTTTTTCAAATATAAAATTATGCTATCTGCACATAAGGATAACTTGACTTCTTTCTTTCCAATTTGCTAGGATCCAGTATTATGTTGAAAAAAAGTAGTTTAGGTGGCCATTCTTGTCTGGTTCAGATCTCAGAGAAAAGGCTTTCAACTTTTTCACATTTGGTATGATGTTAGCTTTGAGTTTCTCGTATATAGCTTTTATCATTTTAAGGTATAGTCTTTCCATACTTTGTTGAGAGTTTTATCATAAAGGGGTATTGGACATTGTCAATTTTTTTTAAGATTTATTGAAATGATCATATGGTTTTTATTCTTCATTCTGTTAATGTGATGTGTCCTGATTGATTTACATGTGTGAAACTGTTTTTGCATCTCAGGAACGAATCTTACATGATTATGATGAATAATTTTTTTCAACGTGTTATTAAATTCAATTTTCTAGTATTTTGTTTAGGATATTTGTGTCTGTGTTCCTCAGGAACATTATCCTTTAGTTTTTTGTGTCTTTGTCTGGTTTTGGTATCATGATAATACTGACTTTAAAAAATGAGCTTAGGGCACCAACCACATACACCTAAGGTGGTGGGTTTGAATCCAGCCTGGGCCTGCCAAGCAACAATGATGGCTGCAACCGAAAAAAAATAGCCAGGCATTGTGGTGGGCGCCTGTGGTCCCAGCAACTTGGGAGGCAGAGGCAGGAGACTCGCTTGAGCCCAGGAGTTGGAGGTTGCTGTGAGCTATGCCACGGCACTCTACCCAGGGGGACAGCTTGAGGCTCTGTCTCAAACAAACAAACAAACAAAAAAAAAAGAGCTTAGAAGTATTCCCACCCTTTAATTTTTTGAAATAATTTGAATAGAATTATTATTAGTTCTAATGTTTGGAATAATTCAGTAATGAAGCCATCATGTTCTGGGCCCTTTTCTTTGATGAGACTTTTTGTTACTGCTTTGATCTTATTACTCAATATTGACTGGTTCAAGGTTTTTCTTTCTTCATGACTCAATCTTGATTGATTCTATTCTTCCAGAATTTTGTTCATAATAGTCTTTAATTGGCATATAATTATTCATAATAATATTTAGCAAATTTTTCTTTTTGAGATAGAGTTTCATTCTGTTGCTTAGGCTAGAGTGCTATGGTGTCAGCCTAGTTCACAGCAATCTCAAACTCTGGGTTCAAGTGATCCTCCTGCCTCAGCCTCCCAAGTAGCTACGACTACAGCTGCCCATCACAATCCCCAGCTAATTTTTCTATTTTTAGTAGAGCTAGGGTCTCACTCTTGCTTAGGTAGGTCTCAAAATTCTGGGCTTAAGCAATCCTCTTGCCTCAGTTTCCAGAAAGCTAGGATTATAGATGTGAGCCACTGTGCCTGTCCTCTAATGATTCTATGGTTTCACTAATAGCATGCTTAAAACTCTCAGGCAAGAACTGAAGCTGAAGGTTATGGGTCATATTTCTTCTTTGTTCACAAGATATTTCAATTGATTGGATCAGGACAATCAGATTTGGGGGTATAATCTCTTTCACTTAATGTCAACTCATTATAGATGGTAATCACATCTACAAAATATGTTTACAGCAACACCCAGATTAGTGTTTGATTGAATAGCTGGGGCATCATAGCCCAGTGTATTAACACAAAAAAACTATCATCACAAGTTTTGAACACAAAATTTTCTGTTTTTATCCAGTGATGTATATACTTGGAAATTGTGTATATGTTAGTCCAAGCATAGATTTCCATAACTGTTGACCCAAAATCTAAATAGAGGCATCACGTGAACAAAAAATTAGGTGACATTTAGTAGCCTTGCTTTCTGAATGGAAGGTGGGTGAATGACTTTGTTCCAAATTTATCGTATAGTGACTTTGATATAGATTGTTATATAGAGTATGATAATGTGTTCTTTTTAAGCCTAAAAGGAGAAAAAGAAAGAATGTTCGAGAATGTTTTATAAATAGTCCCCAAAATATCTGCAAACAAATATGTATTTTAAAAAGAATAAAGAAAGACAACTCCACAAATCCATGCTTTAAGCCTCTATATTAGCGTGTTATGTTAAGCACTGTAGATGACACAAAGAGGACTTCTTATAATACTAGCTTTGTAATACTTACATCCTAATGAGAAAAAAGTAAGAAACATGGTGAGGATCCACATGTTGGTTTGCATGAATGGGAGTCTTGAAAAAAAAGGAAAAAACAATTGAAGCCCTACAATGTGATATTTTCTGAAAGACAAGGTAAGCGGAAAATATGGACACTTTCCTCGTGGAGTTTATAATCTAAAAGGAATTGCAATGTTACAAAAACTTTCCACTCCCATGTTTGCATTAATGTATACAGCTATCATTTAATAAAAAAGAAAAAAAAAAGGAAAAAAAAAACTTTCCACTCCAGCTATATTTTCCTTTTTGATTTTCTCTTAATTGTCATGTTCCTTCCCCTAACATTCATTTTCACAAATTATTTATTGGCCCAGAAATGTCTCCCTTCCACCTTTTAATTCACTCACTCCTATATAATAAACGAAGCATTATTTCTTCCAGGAAGCCTTCACAGACATCTCTGACTAGGCTGAAGTCTCTTAAAAAGGCACTTTTATGTATTTTAGTTTTTAGGTCTGTCACTATTTACATTTTTTATCCACTTGTTGAATATTTAATTGACTGTTGCCTCATAAACTAGAAAGTTGGGGACTAATCTCTGTATTTTTTTTTTTTACCCTTACATCCTCAGTGGTTGAAACATAAGTTGTCACCATATACAGTATTTGTTGAATAAAGTCAATACTATTCTTCATCCTATGGCTCTTATAGGATTGAATAAACCTAATATATATATGTAGTATATCTTACTTGAGTAAGATTAATTTGTGAATGTGGGGTATTTAGAAAGACTGTTTCCGGTGGAAATGCACACTTGGTGATTGGGATACAGATTCATGTTGCATTTCATTCAATATATTTGATGAGTAAAAAACAAATAAATAGGCTCTCAGACTTTTACTTATACCATCATTTTCTCAAAGTGTGCAAAAATTATGTCAATTGAGTTGCTCATAAATCAGTGTATAGCTAGCTAGGGAGGAGAAGTTGGAAATATTTAATTTCTGAATCCACTTTTATGCTTGTTACTGTGGCTGGGTCTCCTTCCTCCTCTATCTACCATGTGGCCATTTGTCCATCATTAGCACCTTAATCAGAGATTTCTTCTAAAAAGTCAGAACAGGTGAAAGAAATATGGTCAAGTTATCTAATTATTGACAAGTGTTCTTAGCACAGGTAACAAAGATGAAATCAAATTCTTTTTACATATATTCCAGCCACACTAATGGTGATTTGTGATATATCCCAACAGTCTTCACATTAATTAAAATGGAGTAAAAGTATGTTGAATAGTAAATTTTAAGTTACAGTATTCTGAATATGTGTGTCTGAACTATTTTCCTTAAGTATATCTAGTAACGTATGACTTGCTAATTTCGACAAATTACTAAAGTATTTCAAATTATTGTGGGTTTTTTTCCTCTTTTTTTTTTTTTATTTTTGGCCAGGGCTGGATTTGAACCTGCCACCTCCAGCATATGGGGCCAGTGCCCTACTCCTTTGAGCCACGGGTGCTGCCCCAAATTGTTGTGTTTTTTATTTTAAAAAATTTCCTTTTGCTGCTATATTTTCCTGTCTTTTTGGACAATTTGGAATTGTAATGAAAATAATTGGACAAAACAATTTTTGGTTTTATATATAAATATATACATATATTTAAACTGCTAGTTAATGTTGAATCAAGACTAAGTCTTATAAGGAAATACTCAATATTGAAAAATCTTTTAAATACTCTCAAGAATCCACATCATAGTAATCTCACTTTCAAAGATTCTTTCAGAACTATTCCCCTGAGATGATTTCTAAAATGTAGTTTTACAGTAGTGAGAATGAATATATGAATATGTGAAAAAATAAATGCAAACCTGTTTCTCCTGGTGTACATGATCATCACGCTCAGGAAAGGGATATTTATCACTGCATTATTGACTCATCGTGATTTTGTTTACTCATTACAACCAATTACTGTAATTATTATTTCATGATGAATCTGTCTGGATGAGTTCTGGCTAAAACTGCCTACTGTTTTACTTAAACAATTTCCATGAAGAAAAGTAGGCAATTAAGAAAGGAAGAGGAGCCACTGTGCAGTTAATTTTCTTCTCATGCATATTGTTACCAGATTATACATTTTTCCTCCAGAATGTGAGGAGAAAACATTATATTCTATCTGGAGAACAGGGGAAAACATCAACTCACAGCAATTGTTTCTGTCACCCTTTATAGCATCTGCCTTCTCACCATGAAGACGCACCTTTGTGTCTGCATGCACTAATCCTGATGTGTCCGCTGTAGTAGTGAACATGCTCACTTTGATGATAATTATAGTGACTACTTTTTTAAGCACTTAATATATGCCAACCACTTGGAAAATGCTTCACATTCATCTCAAGCAATCATTTCTGGAAGGATTTCTTACTCTTTCATTATAGATTGATAAACTGAGTCTTGCTGAAAGAAGTTAGTGATCCATGATGAATAGGAAAGCTGAGATTCAAGTCCAAGTTTATCTGCTTCCAAAGCAGTTATTAAATTTTAACCATTTTGCTAAGCCCAGGGAGGTTGATTTCATATACTAATTACCTGACCTCAAGAAAAGATCAGGGAATAAAATTGGTGCTTTCTCAAATATGGAAAATGGAAAAGAGAAAAGTCCAAAGCTCGCATACTCCTGAGAAATACAGACCCAATTAAGACACAGCAGTCAGTTTTTCTAAGCAGCCAGGAGTATGCAAGAACCAATTTCACCTCTCTGCCAATTTTGCTTCACAATTAATTATTCTGAGCCTTTAAATGCTTATTTCAAATGGCAGTACCACTGATGCACTAGACTTTCTAGTTTGTGGAATTGTTTTTATGTTGTAATTCACTGATTCCCCTTGTGTGTTTGCTGTTAAATCCACGTGTGACATACTTAAAATAGAAGTGCATCATAATTTTATCAAAACACCCAAGTTGGCATTTTATGAGAGTGTATCATGAAAGACTGAGTAATAACAGCCTTCTGGTAGTTTGGGCTGAATAATTTGGTTTCTTTTAAACACAAATCAACATTCCTGTTATCCGTTGTGGAACTAAATATACTGATTAAAATTTACTGCTCAGTCTTGGATACATTACGTGTTTCTGTAAAGCATGTCACATATCAGAGGATTTGAATTTACTATTAAAATTCTATCTCTGTTTAAAATGTATACATATTATAAATTTTATTTCTTATGCTCATGTAAAACAACTTGGGTTGTCCACCAGCATTACCCTGCAAAGCTATTCTCAATAATCTACTGTACCATATATTTTATTTCCTTGATGTGTTCCCTCATTTTCAATGTAATTCCATTCAAAAGTCCTTTGTTTACTCAATCTTTAAACATATGTTCTTGAAATCTACCAAGAATTTTCTATTATTTCATCATTCTAACTCATATGATATATAAAGTAGCTTTTGAAATATATTCATGGATAACATTCATAAGCACTTTTACTACATTGAAAGAATTCAAGAGACCTTATTTTTAAAAGCTAGATTTTTTTTT
>NW_003852459.1:290056-291432 GCF_000181295.1 Otolemur garnettii | reverse complement strand
CCCCCATCCACTCCCCTCACCTCCCCCTCCCACCCCCTTCCCATATTCTAAGGCTATAATTAGGTTATGACATTCCTATAAAAGCTATGAATTAGTTTCAACATAGGGCTGTGTACATTGGATACTACGCTAGATTTTTTTTTAAGAGGCCCAGATATGTTTCCTTGCTTAATATAATTCCGTCCTGTTATTTACATATACTTACTACTCAGCCCAGTTGCTTTTAACATATATGATTCCAATCAATATGTAAGACTGTGCACCCCCAAAGAAGTGTTTAGAACAGGTTATACATACACGCACAAAAAACTTAAATGTATTACACTTCCATCTTATTTATTTATTCATTTATTCATGTTATTAAGTGAGGAGGGGAGCCATCCTCAACAATGTCATAGTTCAGAAAAAGAAAAAGGCACAGATAATCAATGAAATCATTAGTAGAATTAAACAGAGCAAAATCAGTGTGTTTATGAATAATATGAACTGTGATCAGTGTGTTTATGAGTAATAAGTAAACAACTAATTTTTTTGTGGAGAATAAAAATAGGGGAAAGAATTGTAGCCAAATTGATAATATATTGTCATTTCAATGGAATTTTGAAGGAAAACGTACTCTTGTTTTAACAGAAATAAAAAGCATAGAAGTGTATGATATGCATATGAAACTGAATTTTCTTTTATGGTTATGAAATCTAACATAAATATAACATAAAGGAATGTTTAGTATTATATTTTCTGGAATTATAATTTTAATCCAGTGATTTAAAAAAATGTTATGTCCTATTTCACTTATATTTCACTTATCAAGCTATAAAATACTATTTGGCAAATTATAAACTATAGTTATTAAAGATTTTAAAATGCTCTTAGAAAAAATAATTCTCAAGAAGTATACTTGTCTTTGATTTTGGTCTTTTCTCCATTTTTTGCTTGTGTTATTTTTCACAAGGCACATACTTTTTGCTAATCATCAAGATCTGGAAATATAGTGTAAACTGTCCCAGAAAAAATGATTTATGTGAGGGAGGGTGTAGGAGATGTTGAAATTATAACTTGATAAGGTAAGCAACAAGGAATTGGTTGATTTAGTTAGCCATGTACCTTTGTATGTCCTTGACTTTTTAAAATAGGGTGAAAAGAGAAGGGCATTTTAAGGAAGAATTTAGATCAGATTAAGATAAGGGCAGTATATTCCACTAGTTGGTGAATAATGTGCTCTATCATTATTATTATTATTATTATTATTTTGAGACGGAGCCTTAAGCTATCCTCCTGGGTAGAGTGCCATGGCATCACGCTCACAGCAACCTCCAACTCCTGGGCTCAAGTGAGTCTCCTGCCTTGACTTTTTAAAATAGGGTGAAAAGAGAAGG
>NW_003852459.1:288277-289869 GCF_000181295.1 Otolemur garnettii | reverse complement strand
AAAAAAAAAAAAGGCTAGGCGTGGTGGCTCATGCCTGTTGTCCCAGCACTGTGGGAGGCCAAGGCGGGTGGATCACTTGTTCTCAGAGGTCCAAGACCAGCATGAGCCAGAATGAAAACCAGAGTGAGACTCTGTCTCTACCAAAATTGCTGGGCATTCTGGCAAGTGCCTGTAATCCCAACTACATGAGAGGCTGAGGCTAGAGAATCACTTAAACCCAGGGACCCAGGGCTTGGCAGAGGTTGCTGTGAGCTATGTACTCTACTGAAGGATACAAAGTGAGACTCTGTCTCCATTAAAAAAATAAATACATAAAATAAAAGTAAAAAAAAAAAAAAAGACTGAGTCCATATACACTTTATCCAACTTCCCTAGTTAGAACATTATGCAAAACGATAGTACAATGTCACAGCCCAGATGTTGATGTTAATACAGTCTACCAATCTTACCAGATTTCATGTTTTTCCTCATTCTTATGAGGATATGTATTTAGTGACCTAAATTTTATTACATTTGTAGATTACTATATACCACAATGACCATAATTCTGCATGCCACCAACACCACAGTGTTTCCTGTTGCCCTTGTAAAGCCATATCCCCTTCTTTCCTACCATCCCCTTCTCCACAGGTCTATTGTCCATTTCTAAAATTTTGTCCTATTAAAATGTTATGTTAGAATATAGCATTTAGAAATGAGCTTTTATCACTCTGCATATGTCCCTGGAGAGTCAATTAAATTATTTCATGTGTCCATAGTTTATTTCTTTTTATTGCTGAGTAGCAGGCCATAGTATGTGTGAACCACATTTTATTTAACCATTCTGCTGGTAGAGGACATCTGGGATGATTCCAAGGTTTTGCTGTTACAACTAACGCTGAATAAACATTTATGTACACTTGTTTGTATGTGCATCAGCTTTCATTTCTCTGAGAAATTCTCAGGAGTACAATTGCTGCGTCTTATAGTATTAGTGTGCTTAGTTTTATAAGAAACTGCTGAATTTTTTTTCTAGAGTGGCTGTATCATTTTATATTCCCACCAGAAATGTGTGTCAGTGATCTAGTTCTTCTCTTATCCTTGTTCAGCATTTAGTGTTTTTACTATTCTGAGATAGGTGTAGTGTATCATATTGTCATTTTAATTTGCATTTTCCTATGGTGTTGATCATCTTTTTGTGTGCTCATCTGCAGTCTGTATATCTTTTTCTTTGAAATGTCTGTTCATGTCTTTTATCCATTTTCTCACTGGACTTTTTTACCTGTTAAGTTTTAAGAGATTTTTGTTGATACTTGCCTTTTGTTGACTGTATGGGTATTTTGTCCCAAACCAAAGCATTTTTTTATTAACTTTCATGAGCAAATGTTTCTAATTTTAAATGTGATTTTTTATAATTGAGAAACTATGGTAATTATGACTGGACTATAGTATCTGAGAATTACTAAAAAAAAAAAAAAAATTGAGTGGCACCTGTGGTTCAAAGGGGTAGGGCACCAGTCCCATATGCTGGAGGTGACGGGTTCAAACCCAGCCCTGGCCAAAAAATCTGCAAAAAAAACCTGCCAAAAAAAAAGGGAATTTCTAATAATTAA
>NW_003852459.1:286306-287981 GCF_000181295.1 Otolemur garnettii | reverse complement strand
AGCCCATCCATTCTTTAATGTACAAAATCTAAGTATTCTCAAGTGAGATAAAACATTTGTTGAAATAGCCTAACAGTGAACGGGCAGTTAGCCCCATACTACTTTCCCATGGAATAGCTATCTTCCATCAGAGCTCAGGTTTAATGTTTCTGAAACACTTCTACCATAGGAATAATCATGTAACTTCTCGTGAACTCTGAAAAGACTTCTGTCTTGGAGTATTCAGAAAATTATAATTCTTCTACAGATATAGCCTGGGATGAGACTTATTGGTATTTTCTTATTTATTTATTTTTTATGTGTTTTTAATGGCCAGGCTTTACAACTTTGACAGTCCCAGAAGCAGTTGTTGTCTAATGCCTAAAGACAGCTTTATAAAGAAAATATTTAGAAGATTTTGATAACATTTAGTGTACATGTCTAGAGGTCTTGAAGTTAATCATCTATATTTTAATATCCATAGTGTGTCTTTTTCTCTATCTACATCTTTAATGTTCTCTTGTATCCAAAGTTTTCACCGTTATGACATTCTTTCCAGCAAAATTTTAAAGTCATGGTTGAACTTACTAAACATTTAAAATTGTAGGATTACAAAAATATGCAATGTTTGAAATAAATTTGTAGAATTTTGTATTCTAAAATCACCTGGAGAGATTTTTTTTTTAAAAAAAATTCTGATGTCTAATACCAGTCCAAACCAATTAAATTGTAATTTTTGAGAGTGGGGCTCAGATACCAACATTTTTTAGTAACTTTTCATGTAATTATAATGCCCAAAGAGGAATAAGAATTTTAAAGTGAATTTGGTAAGTAATGGAAAAATAGTAGAAAATGCCTCTATGCATGCCACCATACTGGGCTAATTTGTTTTTTGTAGAGATGGGTCCCACTGTTCTCAAACTGCTGGCCTTAAGGAATGCTCCAGTCTTAGCCTATCAAAGTGTAGGATTGCAGACACGAGACACACAGTTTATTTTGAAGGCCAGTTTTTTTAAAATCTCAGTCATTCATCCTAGATACCTATTAATACAGACATAATTATATTTCTTTGCATACATTCCAGGACAGTGCTGCAAATATGCTCACATTTGACATTTCTTGTGGCTATTGATTTAGCATTCTAACATTACTGAGTAGCTTCAGTTGCATTAAACAACTATTAGTCCACTGCTTGGTGATTCATCTTTTGAAATATTAGCACACACAACAGAGAACTGATTCAGAGACTATTCTAATACACTAATATCAATTCATTCTTCAATGTTGTTAGGACTTAAGTGTATGTTAATAAAATTAAAAAATCTTACGATATTAAAAACACTTATAAAATTCAGAGATATATACTTTCGTACTCCTACAAATATAAAGCATATGTCATCAGTTTTTTAAATTAGTAATAGGATTTATAAAGGATTGCTATTATATTTTATAAAATGGTGAATAAATGCATTCAAGGACATTCAAGGATTAAACTAACGTAATTAACAATAGGGAAGATATAGGTAGAGGCTAGGTGACTTGTATCATGTCCACATATACATTAATATAGGAACTTTATATTTGTCTTATGAATCTTAACAATTAATCTGAAACTATTCAATCTTAAAATTGATGTAAAAATCTAAGTCATACAAAGTAGACCTGTTGAATCATTGCTTTTCCTATTTGTCATAGT
>NW_003852459.1:282807-283690 GCF_000181295.1 Otolemur garnettii | reverse complement strand
CCTATGAAAGCATAATGTGTCTTCGTCAATGTAGAATATAAATGTGTTAACACAACAACTAAGAAAATGCAGTGAAGGCTGTGTTAACCAGTTTGATGAAAACATTTCAAATTGTATATAAAACTAGCACATTGTGCCCCATAATTGCATTAATGTACACAGATATGACTTAATAAAAAAATTAAAAAAAAAAAACAGCATATGTTTACTTCTCTATTTGCTGGATCTTATTTTTTAAGACAAAAATCTGAGTTTCTGACTTGTTTTTTCTCCTTAAATCCAGTGGTGCGAGGTGAATGAATATTACAATTTAAGTGGTTACCGTGATGTTTAAGTTGTAAAATTTAATTACAGGATTATCGATAGACTATGTGGAAAACAAGCTTTATTGGATCAGTTCGGGAAATGGAACCATAAATAGATGCAACCTGGATGGTGGCAATTTAGAAGTAATAGAGTCAATGAAAGAAGAATTAACAAAAGCTACGGCCCTAACCATCATGGGTAAGTGCAATGATTCCATAGCTAGGATGCTTTGTATTGATTGGAGGCTGATTAATTATGACCTGTTAAAAGCTTAGGCAAGTTACTGCTCCATTAACACCAAAACCTCATTCAAACTGCACATCTGTATGTGGTTTTTTTTTCTTTTAATTCTAACAAATAGACTTACTTGTAAGATTATCCAGATCAGGGACTTAGTGTTTTTAGCAATACTCACTTTACCGTTATTGGTTATTGGCTTATGGTAACTTGGGTTATTTTAGGTTTATTATTTTCTATGTTCTACTGCAAGGCTCTGAAGGATAAGAGCCTTGTGCATTTGTCACCATAAAGTCAACTCTGGCTTATCTCTGTTTATAAAGGATACCTGGAACCACAG
>NW_003852459.1:279220-280780 GCF_000181295.1 Otolemur garnettii | reverse complement strand
TTTTTATGTGTATTTGTACATATTTTAAAACAGTTGACTAAAAATAAGCAGAGTTTAATTTCTGAAAGTGGTTGAATAAACTGCAATAATCCCCAAATCACCACCTATACTATGTTTTCAAAAACTGAATTCTATTACACATCATGGAATCAACCTAGCAGGGTATAACTAATGAACTTGATGAACTCAATAAATTACAGGAAATGTGTTAAAAATCTGGCAAACATTTTGAGAAAAGTCAATAACTTTTTTTTCTTTTTTTTTGCAGTTTTTGGCCGGGGCTGGGTTTGAACCCGCCACCTCTGGCATATGGGACTGGTGCCCTATCCTTTTTGAGCCACAGGCACTGCCCCCAAAAGTCAATAACTTTTAATGAAAAAGTATATAAGAATTGTTGCCTTGTAGAAATACTTAAAAAATTTATAAAAGTTTATTGCTACTATCCTGTTCTGGTAGGGAATGAATACTAAACTTACAGAACTCAATGCTATGAATGCATTTCAAAAAATGGAGCAGGTAGTCCATTTTAGCAAAAAATAAAGTCAGTTTTGTTTACTGATAAAATAGAAGAAGAAAAGTTTGTGTGAGGGCCAAATGTGGTGTCTTACACCTGTCATTCTAGCACTTTGGGAGGGCAGGAAGTCAACACATGCATAAGCAAGAGTGAGACTTTGTCTTTCCCCAAAATAGAAAATTATCAGGGCATGCATCTGTAGTCCCAGCTACTCAGGAAGTTGGGGTAGGAGAATCACTTGAGTCCAGGAGTTTGAGGTTTTAGTGGACTATGGTATTGCTACTACATTCCAACCTGGATGACAGAGTGATTCCTCCCCACCAGAAAAAGAAATAGGATAGTTTGGGTGAAATTGCAATGCCTAGGTTGTGCCAATGTTGCAAATATATTATAATATGGTAGTTGCTCTGTAGAAGAACCTGACTTTTCATAAATTAAAGTTCTCCTACCAAGTCAATGGCTATGTATGTCTACCCCTCCCTGCCACCATAATTTGATTAACCCTGAAAGATAAAAATAAAATGTAATAAAATCTGTTAATGCCTCTAAGACAATGTATTAACTGGATATGTCAAAAACACATCTAGCAGGTTTGTTTTTTTTTTTAGCTTAAAGGATACCCCCAAAGAGAATCAGGAGAGGAAACTATATTTTTCCCTGGCTTGACTCTAAACTTAACCTTTTACTCAGGTTCCCCTTCCTTTTTTTCAAAACCTTCACTCTTTCTTTTTAAGAATGGAAAAAAGGGTGATGACCTACTTCCTGCTGAGGCTGAATATTACAATCATATAAAAAGACAAAAAAAGAAAAAAAAAGGAACCTCACTACTATCCACAGGATTACTGATGATTGCAGTTACAAATGTTTAAGATGAAATTTGCCTGCAGTGACACTGAAATTGCATATCCAGAAAACCAGTAATTGTGCTAGAATATACTAGCACATTTCTATGTACTAGTGTATACAAGTGCATGGCAGCTCCCTAGAGAGACTTACACAAATGATGGAAGATATTAAGTAATTGAAAGTTTGTGTTTTACTGAAAT
>NW_003852459.1:270480-276922 GCF_000181295.1 Otolemur garnettii | reverse complement strand
TTAGAAACATCAATTCAAGAAGCTGAGATAAAAATACACATATAAACAAATATTCTGGCAGAAACAGCCTACTGGTACTACTTGGAAAAATTAAGATGGAATTCAGGAAATGGCCTGTCTATATTTTTTACTTTTAGAATAAGGTATAGAAGACCTGGTGTAAATGGATCATAGAATTAAAATAGAAATGAGAGTATGGATATTAGTCAGGAAACTCTGAATAAATCAACATGTCTAAATAGAAAATTATTGGCATTAGTGTATTTCATGGTCAGCATATCATTTAATTGCAGATGATCTTGATATAGTCCCTTACAGTGTGTCATGTAGTAATTTGTCAAGTTTTACTGGATCGAGGTTGAATCCTGGTTACAACAAAAGTGTATGGGCTTAAATGTAAGCCTTCATCCTAATGCAGACTTTATCCGCTATTGGTTCATTGTTCTCTGCTACTCTGTTGCATACACAGTTACCCTCATTTAGATTTCATTGTGTATAAACTTTTTATTTGTTATTTTATGATGCTGCATGATCTTGGGAATTACATTTACTATAATATTTGTAGATAAGGATACCAAAGTTATCATGACATATTCCTTTTGAGTGTGAAAGGCTATGCCTAGTACATATATATATTTATTTATATAATATTTTGTTTTAGTTTGGGCTGTTATAACAAAGTAAAGACTGACAAAAATTTACTGTATTTCTCTCAGTTCTAGAGGATGGAAGCCTGCAATCAGGGTACCAGCAAGGTGACGGCCCTTTTGCAGTTGCTCACTGCTGACTTTTTGTATGGCAGTGAGAGAGAAAGAATCGTTCAGGGTTCCTTTAATGCGCAGTCCCAGATTATGAAAGAGATAGGTTCTGTAGGTTTGTTCTTAAGACAAATTTGAAAGTAAGTAGAAACACGTACATTAACCTATTACCCATAATCTCCATTTGTAAGTGCGAGTCAGATGTGAGTAACTCAGGGAGGTCTATATAAGGGCACTAATTCCATTCACAAGGACTTTGTCCTCAGGATGTAATTTTCCCTCTACGGCCCACCCTTTAATGCTATCAATTTGGGGTATAGGATTTCAACATATGAATTTGGGGGTGATGCAAGTATTTAGTCTATTTTATATGTATATTTATAAGATATATATACATATGTATATATCTTTATCTTTCATTTCATAAGGAGATGTTAAACTATCTTTAAATAGACTTCTGTATCTTCCTACACACAAATGATATAAAATGATTATTCTTCATTATATAGTTAAATTATTGACTATGGGATTATATATAATCTTAGAAATCATTAAAGTTATCATCTCTATTAATTAAAAAAATGTACTTTAGGTTTCTACTATTTACTAGTCAACTACCCAATCTTGGACAGTCAGTAAACTGTAGGTCTTAATTTTCTATCCTATGAAAATATGATTTTGGCTGTATGAGCTACAAAATTTTAACTTTGCATAAGTTTATCACTAACAGCTTGATCCAGGGTGCAGGAAATAGTTTTAAATAAACTGGTAAGTAGGTTAAAGCAGTTTAAAAGAGATAAAAATTATATTAAAAAATAAAAATTTATTTCTAATATGCTAATAAGATTTCACATTAATCTGCTTTATACATTAGGCAAAATTGTTTTACTTTGACTTTTAATTAAGAATCTGGTGGGTGTTTACAACATAGAATTGCTTAAATTAGGCATCTTAAAATAGGTTTGTGCTTTCTATAGCTGTCTGAGTAGCTATCTCCAACATGTAACTAATCTTAGAATTACTTGCATTTGGCTAACCTCTCTACAAACTACAAACGAAAGAAAAAAGAAAACAGTCTTTAATTAACACAATTTCCATGAATACTTAAGCTTGCTCTGATGAATTTTTGTGTTATCAATCACAATTAAAATGCATTATACTATTGACTTGTTTCAAGTAGCAATTTTTTAGTAATAGGCTTAATAAGTAAACAATAGAGAGAGATTGAGTTTTGGCTACTACTTGATCAATTGAGAAAAGCATATTTTATGTGTTTTCAGTCTCTCATTAGAAACAAACTCAGCCTTGCAATAAGTAAAAAGTTGGCTTCTGTTGATTTAGTTATGCATACATTTGTTTTCCATCAACGTTAACAAAATAAACTAATTTTGTCCTTTAGAGAGCTCTGAATGGCTTTAACAAACATAATCCTTAAGGACATTTGTTCAGGGCCTGTCCTGGTAGCTTCTACCAGCTACCAGGAATAATCCTCGCTCTCTGGGAGTCCATGGCGGGAGGATTGCTTGAGCTCAGGAGGTCCAGACTACCCTGAGCAAAATGAGATCCATCTCTACTGAAAATAGAAAATTAGCCCAGTGCAATGGCAGAGGCCTATAGTCCCAGCTACTCAGGATTCTGAGGCAGGAGGATTGCTTGAGCCAGGAGTTTGAGGTTGCAGTGGAGTATGATGTATGATGATGCCACCCATGCTAGTTGAGGCAACAGAATGACAAACCGATTAAAAAAAAAGAAAAGAAGGGACATTTGTTTGCAGTTTCTGGGAGCTCACCTCACAAACTTAAGTCACCATGATGCCTACTATGAAGATTCACGGCACATGGAGAGTTTACTCTCGGGAAAGTCAAGGCAGTCCAATTTAAATACTTCCAGATGCCATCTGAATAGCAGGGAATGTCATATTCACTTCCTTAAGAATGAGTAAAGTGTTGGGCACTACCTGTGGCTCAAAGGAGTAGGGTACCTGCCCCATATACCAGAGGTGGCGGGTTCAAACCTGGCTCCGGCCAAAAACTGCAAAAAAAAAAAGAATGAGTATAGTGTTAATATTGTTGGGGATTAAAGGTTTTCACATGTTCCCTCTAGACTTTGTATGACAAAATATTTATAATCTTCCAACCTCTCTGCTAGCTGAAAAAAAATTGAGTCACAGTTAATGGCAAAAAAATAATCTTTGCCTAACACTTAAGGTCTTTCAGCTGCTCTCTCAATGATATGCTTTTAAAATTCATATCTGTGTTATTTTCAGCAAAATATTATTTGGTATAATAAATAATAATAGGACATTTAAAATAAAGAATGTCTAAGAACTCAGTTTACATGCATGTTATGAATATTCTCAGATACATGTTTTGTAAATAATGATAGAAAATTTAACATATACATACAATAACAACCTAGTAAAACTGGCATACAGAAATCATCAGAAGTGCTTTTTCCTACCTTACTTCCTAAGCTAAATTATTATGGCAAGTTGTCATGGCATCTACGGAACATTATAACTAATGGCAAGTGACAGGCTGTGGTCTGATGGATTTAATCCTGTTAAGATCCTCAGATTGAACATGTGCAGATTCACAATGCAAGGTGGTCTGAAAGGAGTTTATATGCTGTCATCTATCCAAGCGGGGAGTCAGATGACTTGAAAGTTCTTTACTTCCAGAGTCTACCTTATAGAACAGAAAGAGTCATTTCTGTTCCATGCAGTGCTAGTGCACTTTTCATGTTGTTAAGTGCAGATTAAAAAAAAAAAATCAAAATCAATGCTTCCTAATCTCTCTTCTTCTGGATATGAAAAGGGGCCCAAACTTAAAGTTTCAAATTATTCCTTGCTTTTTATGAGATCCTTCTTTCTTTCCCTCCCTATCTCTACTTTTTTTTTTTTTTTTGCCCCTCCTTCTCTCTCTCTTTGCCTTATACTCTCTATTGCTATTCTCTTCTCTTTCTTCTTATCTTTGTCTTTCTTTTTTTTCTTTCTGGTGGTACATTTCTTTTCTTGATGACATAAATAAAAACTTTAAATATATATATTCTTATTTTCTCAAATCAGATTCTAAAAGTCTTTTACTTCTATGTGTTATAAGCTGTGATCAATAGAATCCTAGGTATTTTGTAGATGTGCTCAGCATAATACAATCAATGCAGCTTTGTTTTTGCTGGTGGTATCATTTTAAGGATGGAAGTAACTATGATGGGATTTGCATTAGATTTTGTTTAAAATAAAAATTCCAATATTTAAAAAGTCAAAGAACACTACCTCCCTTTGGAACAACTAGTTAATGGATCAATACTGACTACATTTAATCAGTGTTAAGAATTATGAGGGATAGAAGAGAGCTGTAAGAGAATGTCATGAGATTCAAATGTTAATGGGATGGGGAAAATACATTGATACATGTAAAAATGAACCATAAAAATCATTGCATAAAAATGCAGGTGAGACCTCTAAATAACCTCAGAGTGGACATCCACAAGGAGGCTGGCTCTGGATGGAAGGTCCAGAGAACGAGAGAAAAGGGAGTGATGTTTGCATGCTAGTGAATGGAAGAGGCAGGGGTGTGCACAGCGAGGAGGAGGACAGCTTGACAAGACTGAATTTTCTTACCTATATGGACTTTTAAAAATAATCTTGAATTTATAGATTTGACTTTAGTTAATGCCCCCTTTTTCTATAGCAAAACAAATATAATGCCCTGACTGTGATGTTAATGAGGAAAAAATAGGAGAGTTATTTAAAATTAAAAAAAATTAGTTTAATATGTTGCAGGAAGACGAGGCCCAATGGAGAGAACAAACACCCAAACACTGTGTTTAAAAGAGGAAGGGCTTTATTCTAGCCAGCGGAGTGACAGCGGACCCAAAGTCCCCAAATGGCCAGGCTCTCTGCCTGGCTCAGTCTTCTTTTTATCTCCAGTCAAAAATGTTCAGCCTATGGGTACCTTTCTCACGGGTCAGTTTGAATCACTGGAGAATCAGCCTATGCTTTTACAGATGTGAAAGCAAGTGATCCTAGGAAGTTAAATTTCAACAAATTCCTAAGAGGTGAGTTACCATGGGGAGGACCTTGCAGCTATGTCCTTGGGCTCTCCTTGAGAAAACCTGTTCTCTTAGACCTTAGTTTTTCTGGATATCTTCTCTCAGTGCCCTCTTTGACCTCCATATATTTTTTAATTTGGGGTCTCACTATGAGCTTGTTCTTGTAGGAGTCAGTAGTGTTTCATGTAGAATACATGTGATGTGTGTGTGTTTGTGTGTTTTATTGACATCTGTCCCAATTATACTAGTAGCCCTGACTACTAGTGGGAGTAGACTGGGAATAATTAACATAACTCTTGTGATGACTAGTACTCCTTCCAGTAAGATTTAAAATTTTTTAAGGATTGAAAACCAGTCTCTTCACAGATTTTGGGGCTTTACCTGTTCCAAGTCTGCACACTTAATAAATAATGTATAATAATGTGAGATTTCTAATTCATGATACTTAGATTTTAAAGCCTGCATTTCTTCAAGAAATTTGTCCTATGGATATACTTAGTCTAAGTTTACATGCAGTGAGAAATATGCCATATACATGCTCCACAGTGTTATTATAATGCAAAAGCCTGGGAAAAACATCTATCTGTCCATTATAAAGGACTAACCAAATGAATCATGGAATAACTGTATAGTGAAATGTTATACAGCATTAAAAATGAAGTTATTAACTCAGATAGTTTAAACAACAGAAGTTCATTTTCTCAGAGTTCTGAAGGCTGGGAAGTCCCAAGACTGGGTTCCTGATGAGGGCTCCCTTCCTGCTGTACCACTTTCTCTTTGTGTCCTTGTGGGCAGAAAAGGAAAGCAAGTTGTTGTGTGTGCCAGAGCTCTTTCCATTATACCAGCGATTCTCAACCCTAGGCAGTTTTGCCCACCAGGAGACATTTGGAAATGTCTAAAGACGTGGTAAATAGCAGCAATTATGGGATAGATACTGTTAGCTAACAGGTGGAGAATAGGACTCTAGCTAACATTCTACAGGACACAGGACAGCCTGCAAAACAAGGAAGTATTCAGGTCAAAATGTCAATAGTGCTGTAGTAAAGAAACCTGCCCTACAATAAAAAGACTCCTTCTTATCCTCATAGACCAATCGACTCTATCAAGCCTGAAATTGTGACCGTAGGCTTATCGTTATACTTTTTTTTGTTAAAACAGAAGTCCTTAAAAATATAAAACTGAACATCTGCTGTTTAGGAAAGCTGATAGCATGAAACTTTCTTGGTGAGAAAGAGTGCCCCAGAACGTGGAAGAGAATATACTTATTTTCTGTTTGTTTTCTTTCATTCAAATGTAATTTAATGAAGAACAGTCAGGGTTTTCTTCCTTTTTTTTTTTATACCTATACAGTGTATTTTATGGTATTGATAATGTATTTATTTATTCTAATTTTGATTCATTTACTGACCAACCAATTTATCAATTGACTGTTGAGCACCAGGTATTATTTAGGTGCTAGGAATACAGCAGTGCATACAATAGGTAACGATATTCTATCCTGAAAGAGCTGATATTCCCAGTGGGATAAAACAGTATATAAGCAAATAAACATAGGACTTCAACTTTGTCAGATGGCAAAAGATACTAATAGAGAAAATCAAGCAGCACATAAAAATAGTTCAGAGTTAGGT
>NW_003852459.1:264562-269779 GCF_000181295.1 Otolemur garnettii | reverse complement strand
AGTGAGATTCTGTCTCAAAAAAAAAAAAAAAAAAAGAAAGAAAGAAAGAAAGAAAGAATGAATGAAATAAAAGCAGTAATCTAAATAACTTTACTTCCTTAATGGAAAGCTTATAGAATTCATGTACATAAAAGTATTAATGATGAAATTATTTCTACTTCATGTGTTTTGTTTTATTTCCAATTTATTACACCCAGTGTTTTTAATGATTATGCATTTTAATGACCATGCATTTCAATTAGAAAGAAGAGGCTTGGCACTGTAGCACAGTGATTACGGTGCCATAGTATGGACACCAAAGTTGATGGGTTCAAACCTGGCCCGGGCCTGCTAACCAACAATGACAACTGCAACAAAAAAACAGCTGGGCGTTGTGTCAGGCACCTGTAGTCCGAGCTACTTGTAAGGCTAAGGCAAGAGAATCGCTTGAGCCCAAGAGTTGGAGGTTGCTATCAGCTGTGACGCTACAGCACTCTACTGAGGGCAACATAGTGAGACTCTGTTTCAGAAAAAAAAAAAAGAAAGAAGTGATATTTCTAGCAAATATGATTACTTCAAGCTGTTAATTTTTATAGAAATAGTAAACTACAAAACCAGTCAAATGAAGAAAACAATTATAATTACTTAGAACAAACTTAACTTTGAGGAAGTTTGTTGTAATTTCTAAATGTGCTAAAATTAAAAACGTGAATAATTTGTATGTTTATGGAAAAAGTATAAGTTAAAATTACCTAGATTTAAAAAAAATTGTTAGCTTACTTAAGAAAAAGATTGACTTTTTTGGAGAGAATTATGTCTGGTTACTACTTTTCTGATCATGTACTTATGAAATATTATTCATCAGAAATCATTCTTGGAACATGGAATTTAATGCTGAGAATAGTCTTTTAATTATCTCTTTAAAACAAATTAGAAAAATAATTCTAGTGGCTTCTTGTCTCAGGGATTGAAAACTATTAATTTTCTCAGATATATAATCAGTCACACAATTATATTAAGTATTTTGTATGATTATTAATATATTTATACCTGATTGAACTATATGAGCATGTTCTGTCTAAGAAAATACAAATAATGAAAATCTCAACAAGTAATTTTCACTTTAAAAGGTTCAGGTGGTTCCCTATTTACTTCAAAATTGTATGTACAATCATATTTCAGTAAAATATCCAGTGATTCTATTGTTATACTTGTATAGTACTTCCATCTATAATTTGATGTATATAATCCAGTTTATTTTAAATGCACTATAATTATGCTATATTTATAATTTAAGTGATACTGCTTTCAAATCATACTTTTCAAAAAGAGATAAGTTACTTTGTGGTGGCACACTGAGCAATGTCACCTAGTTCAAGGAAATTCAAATACATCCACCTAAATTGTCTAAGCTATCAGTCTTCTAATTGCCATAATGCTATTCATTAAAGTAATGGCAATATATGAAGTATATCCAGGCAATTTGCCCAGCACTAAGTACAGTACATAGCTGTCTTCTCGAAGTACTCAAAGCACCATTAATGAAAAGTAATAGCCCATCAAAATTTACATTAAAAGTACTATGAGAAATCTCCAAAGTACTATATGTGATACTCTTCCAGCAGTTTTGTCACCTTAAAATGCTGTGTTCCAATATGTTGGTTTACTTAATGCTAATTACCTAGAAGAATGGATAAATAACAATATCAAAACACACCATAGTAGTATTTTTGTAACTAGATTATAATTAGTGATCAGAGAATGATTTCATTAACATAAATGGAATAATTATATCATCTCAGCTTTATGATACTTAAAAGCATTAAATATTGATTGTTTCCCTTTTGTAAACTGCTAAACATTAGGTTTATCTGGAATCATTTTCAGGGAAAAAATATATGTTGTTCAATGTTTAAAATAACAAAAAACATGAATTTGTAAATGTATGATTTTTTTAGTAGAAAGATAATTATTGCATATCACCCATGTTTATTTGTTAATTTAAAAAAGTAGTAAAATGCTTAGAGTAAAAAATGACATAGAGTGTTTTTAGATTTATAAATAGGCTTCCACATTAATATAATTATGATAGCATTTTAATTAGGGCTTGAGAATGAATCAAGAGATATAAAGAGGCTATTCCAGAAATCTACTCGTATAATACAGGTATAATCTTTGTTGGAATGTAACAGATATCTTGGAATCATATGATCTGGTGAATTTGATTTATTTAAGCTGAAGCTAAACAAATAGATCTCAGTACTTTTACAAGGTAATTTTATTTAACTCAAACTATAATTGGATAGATGGCAACTGATCACAGGAAATTTGGGGTTATTCCTGTGAGTAATACATTTTACATTTAGATTTATATGCCACATATATTTTTAAAAAATGATTTGTTTCTAAATATCAGTATGTGTAAATTTATTTTTCTCCTTTTTCTAATCAGTATCATCATAATATCATGTAGCATGAGAAGAGTGTTAAACATTACAAAGTTGAAATATGTGTCTGTATCAATTTAACTCTAATTAATATTGTTCTGTATTTAATCTACATAGACATTCAAGGAATACCTTGAGTAACAAAGGAAAAGAGAAGAGGCCATAATTTTGTGTACATTTTAAAAATACTATGCTTTTTGGTTTTTAAATTGTAAGTGTAATTGTTCTATGTAGTTTTTATATGGATATATCAAAGATGTACTGTATTCATAAAACCAGTGATGAGATTATTTAATGCAAAATTGACTCCTAATAAGATTATGTATGGGAGGAAAAAAGATTCTGTTACATGGAGAAAACAATATTGTCTAAAATGATTTGATGAGATTTGGAAGAATAGGTAAGTGACCCAGAATTCTTTATAAGGAGGTATATTTCATTGTAGGCTTGCATGATATTTAAATAATTACCGACATACAAATATTTAAATTATTTTTCTTTTTAAAATTATAAATATTACGATTACATTCATGTAACTAACATGACATTTCTAAATCACCAACTGTATCGTTAAATTTGAGAGGCGATGGCAAAAATGGTCAATATGATGACTACTTTTCTTTAAATTCCAAATATAATAAAGTCTACATGTATCAGCAAATTCAGAGTTATGTTCCTCATTAGGAACATTATATTATGATTTATGTCTAACATTCTGAGCCCATATTTAGTGCATTTCAACCATGAGGGTTCAGTGACGTGATAACATGTGTTTTATACAATTATACAATTTTTGCTCAGTTTATGATTTACATTTAAACATAATATTTGTGGTAAAATAAGCTATAAAATAAAATATTATAGAATAATATTGGCTTTACAGACAATAGTTTTATTCTTATTTTTCTAATTCAGGAGTATGTTCCTGCTGGCAGATGTCCCATTTGATCCAATTGAAAGTGTTGGGTTGCAATGACATGATACTTTTGTAACTGATTATTAAAATGGGAACCTTTCCCCTCAAATATGCAATAATGTGGAGGTTTACATGTTTTTATTTTCAAGTGAATAAATATATGATATCAAATTATTTGTGAAAGTCAGAAATGTGGCAAATGGGAGCATCCAAGATCATTATATGTGACAGTATTCATACTTTAACTTTTTCCTAGTAGTATATTTATATTTATACCCACACATATATTTCCATTCAGTAAATTTTACAGTATTAATTATTTGACAGTTTCAAGAGTTAGGTAGTAACTGCAACAACAATGTTCATATTTTAATAAGAAGGACAGAACAGTAAATTATTTGAGCTAGAACAGCCATTTGAAGCAATTTAAAAAATACTGACCTTATAATATACAATGTATTCAAACCAGAATAAAAGGGTAGCTTGTGGATTTTCATTTGACATTTTTAGAAAATTGCTCAAGCAGCACACAGTAAAAAGGATTTAGATTAACTGAAATCAAAGTTGAGGTTATATAGTATTAATATTAATACAGTAAATTGTAAAAAAAAATCAAAAATACTGACATTTGAGGATGATAGAAATTTTTATAGAATTGTACTTCAAAGCCTTATTTTAAAAGGTTAAAAATTATGACATATTAAAAAATATATGTATAAATTGCCATTCAATTTTAACTTATGTTATAAGCATTATTTTTCAGGTCAATAAATAACTTTATTATATCATTTTAATGCTTATATAATATCCCATTGTATGCTTATATGATATTTAAATAAACCTATATATAAACATTTAAATTATTTTCTTCAGTCAGATGCTATGGCTCACACCAGTAATTCTAGCCCTCTGGGAGCCAGAGGCAGATGGATTGCTTGAGTTCAGGAGTTGGAGAATAGCCTGAGCAAGAACAAGACCTTGACTCAACTAAAAATAGAAAAAATTAGCTGGGTGTTGTGGTGGGTGCTTTGGGAAGTTACTTGGGAAGCTGAGGCAGGAAGATTGCTTGGGTCCAAGAGTTCAAGGCTGCTATGAACTATAATGATGCTATGGTTCTCAAAATAAATAAATAAACTCTGTCTCAAAATAAATAAATAAATAAACAACTTTCTTCTTTTGGAAATTATATATATGATTACCGCCCATATAACTAGGTATTTATAGTGCTAATAGTGTTTTAGATGTAGCATTTCTTGTTCAAATCGTTTACAAATTTTAAAGATTTTACATCAATCCTCTTTTGCTCTCTGGATTATCATATATGCATTCTGTTAGTTGATGAGAACAGTACTATTCTTCCCTACTCTCTTTATTTGACATATTTGTTAGACTCAAATATCTGCTTAAACACCAAGTTAGTTGTTTTTTCTTTTAAAAATTGTATTCAGGGATCAGCACCCATAGCACAGTGGTTACAGCACCAGCCACATACACTAATGCTGGCGGGTTCGAATCCAGCCCAGATCAGCTAGTCAACAAAGACAACTGCAACCAAAAAGAGCCAGGCATTGTGTGCCTGTGGTCCCAGCTACTTGGGAGGCTGAGGCAAGAGAGGCTGAGGCTGTTGACCGAAGGTGACATAGTGAGACTCTGTCTCAAAAAAAAAAAAAAAAATTGTATTCAGAATGACAGGATTTTCAGATACTTCTCCATTGTAATTGCCATCTTTTAGACTCTTTGTCATTTTAGGAGTCCCTCCAAAAACTAAAAAGAGAAACTTGAACACAATAATAAAGATATAGAGTAGAGTATTTATAAGCTGGCCACCCAAAGGACAGTAACAAACTGGTCAACATACAGAGGTAGCCAGCATAA
>NW_003852459.1:249361-264017 GCF_000181295.1 Otolemur garnettii | reverse complement strand
CTTCATAAGTGAAATTTATACCCTACTTTTAGATAGAAAGAGAGATGAAAGAGAACTCTTCCTTTATCTACTGATTCTAAGTTGCCTTTGGCTCAATCCTTATGCCAAAGAGGCATATTTTGGGATGACATATCCTGACACCATTTAAAGGCTAACTTCATATAGACAGACCTAGGTCAGTCTGAAGCAAGGCATCTTTAGAAAACTCCATAGTAGAAATTGACATATAGTTGGCTCCGACTGACTAATGGTCCATTATGGTTCATTCTTCTACTTCTTTTGGAAATGGGTAGAAATTATAAAAACAATCACTAAAAAATGTAGACATAGAGCTTGATTGATTTGAAATAAGTATAACCAGAAAGCCCAAAGAGTATTAAAGAGTATTTAAAGTGTTAAAATAATACCATATTCATTTAATTAATCAAATACTATGATTCCAAGTCACGACCGTCCTAGTAAGTCCATTCTTCTCTTAATGTAACCTGCTTCAGAAATTTCCAAAAATGATCAGAACTACTTGTATTTTAAATTGATCTTCATATTATTTGCAATCTCCAAGAGGAACCCAGAGCTACTTCCTGAGAAACAGCCTAACTGCTGACCTTTAGATACTCTGTCTACCTCACTATCTAGTAGAGAGTTGGCACCCAACCTCATAAATGTCCCCATAGCTGCCACAGTAAAGGCAGCACAAGATTACTAGTTGCTATCCCCAGGTTTACTGGGAAAACTCACTATCAGTAGCTCAAGGTCCTATTGTTAGTTGAGGAAAAAGTGAAGAGTCTGTTTTCTATTGTTACACTTATTAAGGGCTAGCAAAACAAAAGAAAATTCATAAAATAGCTTCCTGGGCTCTAACAAATAGTAATTCTAGGTGGTCACCTTTGTAATTGTTTATTTCTCACACATTCACACACAGCCCCTTTGCCTAATGTATGCCCTAGGCACCAGAGTGATTGAGTTGGACTTCCACGCAATAGGAGCCCAAATTGTTTCCAAAACCAAAAGTTCGATCAGAATATTGATTAGTTATTTGCTATTATATATTTCTACAATAGCTTTTCAAACAGCTGAAGATAGAGCAGTGGAAAAAAAATCAATTCAAATCCCTGACTTCATAGAGCTTGCATTTATTGGGGATAGATAGTAAATGCATAAATATGTACAAAAATGTCCCATGGAGAAAATGGTGTGAAATAAAATCAGGTGTTATCCAAGAGGCTCTAACTGGGGAGGTACTCTTTGAACTTAGATGACAAGAAAGATCTAGCCTTATGAAAATTTATAAGGCAGAACTTTCCAAGGCAAGTAAAATGGCAGATAAAGTTCCTAAGGGTAGAAAATGTTTGTATGCTCCAGTTGGTATGGGTAGAGTAACAGGGGCTTCATTCAGAGGCAGGCCAAGAGAGAAAGGCTTTGAGGAACTTATCCATTATTATAAAAAACAAGTACTTTAATAGCTAATTGAAGAGTTAAGCAGAGGAGTTTTAGAATTGGGTTTGTGTTCTAAAAGGAGGCTTGGTACTATGTGAAGATTAGACAGCAAGGGAGGACATAAACAGAAGTTGGAGAACTTCAGGAGGCTTTTAGAGGAGTTCAGGTGAGAGGCTGTGATAGCGGGGCTAGTGTGGTAGTAGTGGCAATGGAAGGAGCAGAGCTCTATGCAAGTCATTTGGATGTAGTAATTAGAATATATTGTAAAGCTGAGGTTCACACCAGGTTCAAGGTAGGGTGAGTTTTCTCTCAGTGGCTCCAGTTTTGCTTCTCACACTCAATCTTCCAAACATCTTAGACTCTGTTTAATAATTTCTACAGTACTCTATTTTGCCTTTAATAAATAAGTGGATACAGAGGAGTATATTAGCCTCCTCAGAGGATCATAGCAGAATGTGTAGTACAACAGACTAAAACAATACAAATTTATTTTTTCATAGATCTAGAGTCTGGAAGTTCAAGATCAAATGTCAGCAGGTTTGGTTTACTCTGAAACCTCCTTGGCTTGCAGGTGGCCACTTTCTCTCACGTCCTCACATAGTCTTTCCTTTCTGCATGCATATCCTTGCTATCTTTTTTTCTTATGAGGATACCATTCCTTTGGATTAGGGTCCACCTCATGACCTCATTTAATCTTATTTACCTCTTTAAAGACTCTATCTCTAAATAGAGCCATTTGGGATGTTAGGGTTTCAGTGTATATATTGGGGGGGATGCAATTAAGTCCATATCAAGGAGGGACCTTTTGGACCTTAAACTCACCATTGGACCCTTTTTGGACCTTAAACTGAATGTTCTTAGCAGGGGAAAATATTATTCTCTAATTTTTTTTCTTAAACCATGCATGTATAATGTTCAAACAAAGATTAAGTGTTTTTATTTTTTAGAGCACTATTATACTCACTTGTTCACAGTGTTTGCAAATATAAATAAATAGAAGTTCTAGTGTTTTATTTCCCCTACCTTAATATCATTTTGTATATTAAAGGAGACCACTGCATTAGAAGGATGGCCATGAGACCTTGTGAATGACCACTATAGGCAGTTTGTATTATTTTCTCTAGTGACAATAATAACACTATTAATATTAAGTAGGCTCCATGCAAATGTATGTCTCTCCTAAACACACCAGAAGTGATACGAAATCAGAGAGAAGCAGTGCAAATCTACCCATTGTTCTGAAAAAAATACTTCCACACACATTCCTATTGATTGTGGATGAAAATATTTTTATGAATTGTTATGTAATATCAATATAGTCATATGCATATTCTAGATTTTTTGACTCATTCATGTGTTCATTCTACATAGCTATTAATTATTGTCCTTATCATTCAAGTCTCTTGGCTAAATAATTCATATGTTATATGAATATGGTACAACTTTTCTCATTTTCCATGTTAAGAGACCAATACTAAAGTCTAAAGCAAGTTGCTCAAGATCACCTGGAAAGTAAGTGTCACAGCCAGGTATCAAGCCAGTTTTGTGTGCTTCCAAACTATATTATCTCACTTTTGTGACTTTCAACCAGCCTTGAAAACTACCTATGTGCCTGGCTTTGGTGTATGCATGGAGAATAAGACAGTTAATAGGATATATTTCCTGCCCCAAATAATCTTACATTTTAATCAAGGAAACATACATATAAATAAAGTGTTATGACTATGAATGCTATAATGGAATTCTACATAGGCCATAAAACCACAAAGGATCAGGTGAATCATTCTACCTCTTGGGGGCTAGCAAAACTTCTAGTAGAAGTTCCAGTAGACGACTTCCTGAGTTTGGAAGTCTGTGTCTGCTATTCAGATAATGGGAGTTATGGTGAGTGGAGCAGAGGAGGTAAGCATTCCAGATGGAAGAAGTTGAAAACAAAATGTTATAGGGATGTTTAGGAATTACAACCTTTTGGAAATTAAAAATATTATAAATTCCATATTAACCTGTTAACTATGTAATGGAGAACAGAAGGAGGACAAAGATAAAACAGTTCAAAGTTCAGATAAAAACATAATTTGTAATACAAAACAGATATTTATACTAATACAAGTGTATTTAATTAAAATGTTCAAATAGTTTGCTCTGTTAGCTGAGTGTTCCTTCCTCATCCTCCTCCTTTTTTCCCCTAATAAAAATACTTTTAGGTAACATGAGATTTCATTGAATCTCATATTTTTTATTTTCTAAATATACTAGCAAACAATCTTTCAGAGCTGCCTCATTTTTGTCAGCTAATTCCTGCTTCTCACTGTCATTCTCCCCTTCTCATTGCACAAATACTAGTTCACTGGCGACATAGTCAACCCATCAACTTGGAAATTAAATTACCTGCCATTCTCAACTTTTTCTCCGTATAACCTCAGACTGCCCCCTCAGCTCTCAATGAGACAAGTCTCTCAATGTAACAATGAATTGAAAGAGTCTAGGACCATATCTGTCAGTTCAAGGTCACAAAGGCTTCAGAACAAATTCTGGGCTTTGTTTTTCAATGTTTTCCATCCCACCTTCACTGTCCCTCTCCAAAATCTCTATTTAAGAAAAAAAGTCTTGGAAAAGGTAAGGAAAAGAGATTTCTGTTTCTGCCATAACAAACAGATTTTTACACAGGTCTTTAGGCATACTGCAAAGAGCTACTCACACACATAAGAGCATATAATAGGCTAACAGGCTGCTGTAAGCAAACATATCCACCTCTGATCGTCCAGGTGGAGGGGCGTTTCTGCTTCAGAGTTGATAATGTATAAAAATGTAATGGTTCCTACAAAATTCTAAATAATAAACTCATCCTGATATGTAGACATTTCTCTCATTCACAATATGTTTAATTATTTTTCTTTACAAGTAAGCTGCCTTTTAATTATTTTCTTTCATGTTTTTGCTATAACATTATCCCTAGAAAATTGAAAATTGACTGCAATTGAAAATTCCTGGAACATGGAACACTAGAGGCCATAATAGATCTGGTGATGGAAAATTTAGCAGGCAGCCAATCATGGATGGCCTTTGTGCCGTGCTAAGGGGGCTGGCCGGGGGGAGCCATTGGAGCAGCACAGTGACATGATCAGATTTGCATTTTAGAAAGATCACTCCAGTGTTCCCTCAGCAATGGCAGGCAGCAGAATGAGAAGTGATGATGCTCTAAAGTAAGCAGTTTCTGTGGGGGAGAAGTAAAACTTTCCTGAGATAATGAGGATAAAGAATGAGGATAAAGAATTAAATGTGGAGTTGAGATAGGGGCCTAGGAGCTGCAGAGGAGGTGGGGAGGGAAAAAAAGATAACTGACATTCTGAGAAGTCTACCAGTAAAGAAGTGAAGCGTAATTGGTAAAAATAAAATAAATTTTAATTTTCAGTGTAAAGTTGCTATGATTTTGTTGTATTCATACAGAAATACCTATTATGATGTTATTAAGGGATACTTGAAATGATGATTAAGAGAAAGACAGGTAGGCATATATCTTAGAGATGGGGGCTATTAGTTAAGTAATATGTAGTTAGTGAAGTTACAAATGAGAATTCTCTCTTCCTCTGCCCTCTCCAAATCACTAGGCAGTAGACATGATCTCAACTATTTTGGTTATACTTTTGCTATTTGTGCCCATATTTATTTGTGTATTTTTTTTAAGTTGGAGGTGTTGTTTGACTTGGCACTATGAGATCTGAAGATCCTTTTTTTTGTAGAGACAGAGTTTCACTTTATTACCCTTGGTAGAGTGCTATCACACAGCTCACAGCAACCTCCAACTCCTGGGCTTAGGAGATTCTCTCATATACCCTCAGTATATATGGGGCCAGCACCCTACCCATTGAGACACAGGTGCCGTCCAGATCTGAAAATCATAAGCCCTCCTTCCACCATGTATTTTCCCTGAAGTTCTCTGATTCCTTGATTAAGTTTAGAAAGGTTGCTCTCTAGATACACTGCTGTGCTGCTGGGATCTCTACTCACCATTCTGGAGAGTTCTTTTTTGTCTGTCTTCTCTGTTTTCTAAATATCCCATACTCTTTGCTGGTTTGCTCCCTTCATTCAGTGAATTAGAGCTTCCAGTAGCTTTCTTCTACCTTTATCAAGACAATGTTGTCAGAAAATATCTGTTCACATTTGATTAGTAGGATATGGAGATCCAGATTACAAATAATTTTGTATTAGATCTTCCCAGGAATGCTTGATTATCTTCTCAATTTTAAGTTGTACTTGAGAAGTCTAATGCTATTATGCTACTAATTCTTTTGATCATTAATTTTTTTTTTGTTTAGAAAATTTGAACTTTTTCTCTCCCCTTTTTATTCTTGCATATTTTTATTTTTATCCATTTTAAAACATGGAACATGTTGGGCTGTTTTAATTTAAAAACTTACATCCTTCCGTTACTGGAATTTCACTCTTCAGGTCCTTGGTCTCCAGGATTTGAGGAAGGCCCCCACGGACCACAGATCAGTGGCAAGACAAGATTTTATTAGAAATTATAAAGGAATACAGAAGAAGTAAAAGGCACCAGAGCTTCTGGCAGGGGGAAAGAACTAACTGGGGAATCTCTATGTGGGCTCTTTATCTAGGGGTATTAGGTCTTGAGAATTACACTTGGCCAGGACTTGGCAAATAGAAACACATTTTCATAGTTTTCATCATTAATGAGTGCTAGTCACAAAAGAATGAATGTAGTCCCTCCAGCTCAGGGAAAAAGGTCAGGATGTTCCCTTCATGAATCTGTCCAAACCTAGGAAAACTGGGGTTCCCTTTCTAGCCTTGAATGGGGGAACCCTGTAGTACTTCAGTTATGAATAATGTCTAATTATTTTTTGCACATGTTTCTTAATGATCTCTTTAAAAACCTAAATAATTTTGGAGGTGAACTTTCATTTTGTTTCTTTTTTCCATTTTTTCTTTTAAAAATTTGCTTGAGAATGTCTTCAATTTATATACTTTCTATCAAAATCTTTATTTCATAGGTAAGACTTTTATTCCAAGACTTCAAAACCTAGTCTCCTCATTTCTTCCATCTTTATAATCTCCTCTTGTTATTTAAGCATATGATTTCTGTAATCTCTTTGAAGATATTCATTTGTTTTTATTTAATTCTGTCTTGTTTTCTATTTTTTTTTTTTTTGCTACTGCTTCTGATCTTCAGAGTAAACTTGTTTTTCCTGTTAATTTGGTCTCTTAATAATGATGGAGTCATTCTTTAATTTATCAAGTGTTTCTGTACTATCTCTTCCTTTTTCTAATAATGATCAGAAATTCTGAGTTCAAGAAGCAGTGTTTCAAATCGGTGCTTGTCCCCTATGTTGAATCAATGAGAATGGAGAACAAGGAGAAGCAGTTTGAGGAAAACAGAAAAAGAAGTTTATTAATTTGCCAGCAAATGAGGGGGGCAGTCTCAAAGACCACCCTCCTTCCTTTACGAAGAAAAACAGGACTTTTTTAAGGGAGGTTTTCAGTGGTTGGTCTTGCCTGGGCGACTCATGGCACATGCCAGGACTTTGGGTCATTATTGCTTAACTATTATTGGTTTCGGTCTTGGGTTATTTCGTGTGACCGTATATTTGGTGACAATGATCTTGTGACTCTTGTTTAGACAATTCTATTCAGCCTTCTCCTATGGTTTGAGATAACAGAAAACAAACAACAAAGAGCATTTTTATGCTTCTTTGGTCACTAGCACTGGGAAGGAATGAAAAGTTTAACACCTCTGAAATGGAGAGGTTTTAAAGAGGCTACTCATGAAACATTTCATTACCTTGCTCAGGCCTTTTATTTCTGTTACAGCAGGGCTTATGTAATGGAAAACATCTTTAAAATAGTTATATTGAGCCATTTTTTTTCCAAAGAGGAGGAAATGGCATTTATTAGGATTGTAGCCTAGATTAGAATTAGAACATATGCTAAGGTTGTATTTGCTTCTTTCTTTCCTGGTTCAATATTTTAACTGCTAGGTCATTGAAAAAAAAGTAATGACATGAAGGTCAATTGAATTCTTTAAGAAAATTATTTTGAGTTTGGGTCATGATTTAATTGCATAACTTTTGTTTTTTCTAAAATGTAAGTTATAGTTGTATTATTTTCCTTCCTCCCTCCCTCTCTTTCTTCATTCCTCTTCTCTCCCTGCCACTTTTTCTTGGAGATGTTACTCCTGAAGTTTTTTCATAATCCAATGTGGATAACTTTTTTCTTATGTTTATTCTGGGAGTTTTCTCTTTGCTCTCTGGCTCTTTTCAATTCCTTGTGTCTTACATCCCATTTCATTATCTTGACTTCTTTTCTCATTTTGTTTCAGCTTCCTTTCTTTTTTCTTTTATGGTCTACCTAAGTACCTACAACAGCCTTGACAGCTCTGCAATGTTTATAAGCCAAGGGAAGAACTAATAATGGGGGACTATGGGGAGAGGTCCAAGAAGTCAGCTGGGAGGAGAACTAACCCAAGATTCAGAGTGCCATTGCTGTGGTGAAAAGTGGGCAGTGCAGTCTTTGAAAGGCTAAAATTCTCCTTGCCTTCTGTTCTCTTAATACAGAACCTAAAGCCCTTTCCAATTTTTGATTCCTCCAGAGATAGGGACTATTCCAAATGGCCACACAGTGGCTTTTCTACACAGCCCACCATGCTCTCCAACAAAGCTGGATAGGGCTGGGTTTGGTGTTACATTCTTGTAAAAGAAACATTCCACAGAATTTACCATGCCCACTGATACTGGGCAGCCCCATTTCTCAGATAAGCTTGGACCCTACTCAGAGTTGCAATTTGCCGAATACCAGCTTCTCCTCAAGCCTCCGTCTCTCCGCTGCCTTTGGCTAGCACAATTTAAGCCCGGCTCCGTGGGAGGGTGTGTCGTCTTCCAGGAGAGGAGGCGCTTGAGGCGGCCGGAACAGGCCCACCACCTTGAGTGTGTGGAATGGGCTAAGGATTTCCCAAGGAAAGAAGACGGTGGAAAGAGTCAGAGAGCACCTCCTGACACTTGCAGATGATTGAGAAGAAAGGTGCCTGTTCAACAGGGAGGGTGCTGGGACCATATCCCTGAGTGGATGGGTCAAAACCTCCCCTGTCAGGCCAGGGGGCCCTTTCTGCCTTCCTCCTGTGAGGCTCTGTTTGGCAGCCTCCTCCGACTGGCCACAAGGACAGACAGTTAAGCGCCAGGTCTCACGGTACTGGTGGCTCTCCAAGGGTCTGGGGGCTTTCCTGAGGTAGGACATAGAGCAGACTGATTTTTCAACCTCCACTACACAGCCTCTGAAGACGTGCGCTACAGAAGATGCAGGTGGCTGGGCAGAGGTGCGGCTGAGACCGCTCTGTAGGCGACCCGCAGAGCCTGCAGCACGCATGCGCCCCTGCGTGGGAGGGCGAGGCCGCGTGCGCTAGCGTGAGGGGGGCGGGAACGGCTCCAAGCGCGCGTCTCGCTGAGCCGCTGGGCTCCTCCTCTGTGGCAGCTCTGGACGTCGTCTAGTCCTCAGGTCGTTCCACAGGGCAAAAGGGGGCCAGGTGGCAATGTTCTGCGGGGCCCTTCGAAGGTAAATTTATGACTCGTACCTCCTCTCCTTAGGGCTGCAGGCAAACACCACGTGTGCTTGTTACAGTTAATTCACAGTTTGGTTACAGAGTTCTAGATGGATTGTATTTCTCTTAAGAATTTCGAAGGCATTGCTTCCTTCTTTTCTAATTTCCGTAATGTTGAAGAGAAGTCTGGTGTAAATATGATTTGTTATCCTTTGCAAGTAGCTTTTTTTAATCTCTAAACTTTAGAAAGAAAATCTATTTAAACGTGGTATTCTGAAATGTCACATACATATGATCATCTTTTCTGATAGTCCACTTAAAACTGTGTTCTTCAGATTTTTTGATCACGGTACCCCCTTTATATTCTTAAAAATTATTTATAATGCCAAAGAGTTTTTTGATGTTGGTTATGTGTATGTATAGATCGATTGGTACCTCAATATTAGAAATTAAACCTGGAAAAATTTAAAAATATTAATTTACTTAAAAGTAACAAACCTATGTTTATATAAGTAATATCTTTAATGATACTAATTATCTTTTCTAAAAGCAGTGAAGAGAGTGGCAACGCATAACAGTTTGCAAATTTCCTTACTATCTTATTTAATAAAATATAGATTCTTATATTTGGTTCAGGAAATAGTTTGTGTGGTTGAAATATATATTTCATTAACTTTTTCCAATGACGGCTTGGCGCCTGTGGCTCTAGTGGCTAAGGCGCCAGCCACATACACCTAAGGTGGCAGGTTTGAATCCAGCCCGGGCTGCCAAACAACAATGATGGCTGCAACCGAAAAAAAATAGCCAGGCGTTGTGGCGGGCGCCTGTGGTCCCAGCAACTTGGGAGGCAGAGGCAGGAGACTCGCTTGAGCCCAGGAGTTGGAGGTTGCTGTGAGCTATGCCAGGGCACTCTACCCAGGGGGACAGCCTGAGGCTCTGTCTCAAAAAAACAAAACAAAACAAAAACTTTTTCCAATGACCACTTTAAAACTACAACAAAACTTACCAAGCAGTAGTTTCTTAAAGGTAAATCGCAAAGGCTGATACCATATCAAAAAAATTATATTCCTGAATGTTTTTATCAATCTCATTAGAGAAATTTTTAAGTTTTAGGAACCTGTCAAACTCATGATAGAAGTTTTCCATCACTGATTATCATTTGAAAGCTTAACTTTTATCATTGGAAACAAATTCTCTCAGTTGTTTATTCTTGATATGACAGGTTTATTTCATTCATTTTTGAGAAAATATCTGCCAAATATTTAAGTCTGAATAGCCATAGGTTGTATGTCAGTCATTCTTTAAAGCAAAAAAAATGTTTTATGAAAAAGTAGCTAGTTCATCTTACAGCTTAAGCAATTGTAATAAGTACCTTGCTTCCAGACAGTTATCCTTTTGTGTGCCACAGAAGTGCTTTGTGCATACTTTCCATTTTGTCACACAGAATATTAAAAAGTCATGTGCTGAAGAGTCAAAATTTAATATAATTATACTATTAAAGTAATTCTTAGGTAAAAATGGTATTTCTTGCAAGTGTGTTCATTGTAGTGGAGAATCCAATGATTCCAACAGGTTGATGCTTCTAGCTGTTGGACTTTTTAAATGGGTATTTAACTTATCTTTCATTTTCATATTTTCTCTTTGTGATATTTTCCTTTTCATTTTATTATGGATCATTTCCTCAGCAATACTTCCTAATAATTGTATTGAAAAACATTTTTATTTTAGGTTTTTTTTTTTTTTTTTTTTTTTTTTTAAGAGAAGGGGTCTCTCTCTGTTACCTTGGCTGGTTTTATATTCCTGGCCTTAAGTGATCCTCTCACCTCAGCCTCCCAAGTAGATGTGAGCCATGGAACCTGGTAGAGACAATTTTTGAATCTCTTTTCTTGTTTTGTAATTGTTCCTTTTCCTAAAAGGGTCCTTCATTTTCTAGAGTGAGATATGTACTATAAGCTCTATGTGTTAGATAATTTGATATTAATTTTTTCTAAATTAATATTTATGTGCTTATGTTTATCTTACTGTTTATTTTTTATTCTGTTAAGTTTTCCTCATAAAACTGGAGATATTTACTTTCCCATGATAGTTAAGAAGAACTGGGTATCTCACATGTGTGTCCAGTACCTTTATGAAAGTAGAACTCTTTCACTTGATGTTTTCCTTGAGAGGGAGCTCTGCATGGCATTGGACACACATTGCACATGGCATGCAGGTTTTGGTTTAGGAGGGAGCTGGAGGTCAGGCTTTGGTTCCCATAAATGTTATAATGAGGAGAACTTTTTAGCAGGACATCAGCCTTAATATCTCAAACCTCTTCACTGAGTATTACTGTAGGAAAGAGCTATGGTTATTTGATTCCACCAACCATATGTAAATTTAGGGCAAAGAGTTGGGGAGATGGAGGTGGTAGATGGCATTACATACAGAAATAACTTCATTTAATCACTGAATTTTTAACCTTACAGGGTGAAATCGAGGTAATCCAGAGTTATATATAGAGGATTTCCATTTCTTTGTAGACATCTTTTATCATATTCTAGGGTGCAACTTTATTTACTGGTTTCCTCATTTTTCTATTTCTATCCCCAAAGAAGCACATTTATACATCCCCAAATGTATACATGTATTATGTACATTTTTATTTATTTATTTTTGAGACTCAAAAATACCAGAGCTATTGCCCTGGGTAGAGTTCCATGGCATCACAGCTCACATCAACCTCCAACCCTTGGGTTTAAGTGATTCTCTTGCCTCAGCCTTCCAAGTAGCTGGGACTACAGGTGCTCAACACAGTGCCCGGCTATTTTTTGGTTGTAGCTGTCACTGTTGTTTGGTGGGCTCGGCTGGATTCGAACCCACCAGCTCCAGTGTATGTGGCTGGTGCCCTAGCTGTTTGAGCTACAGGCACCAAGCTCTTATATACATTTTTATATTTCTCTCATTTTTTTGTTGTTATGGGTTTATCCTGATTCATGTTTCTATATTTCTATAAGTGTGGCAGAGCAGAAGAAATAGAAGGGGAAACATGTGTGCTTAGTCCAATACACTGTGCTTTATACCTTTTAAAAAAAAAGTCAGTTGTCTGAGTGAAGTGGTCAAAGTCTCTATCCCTTATTATATAGGGAACCTCTCTGATTTTATGTAAATTCATTGGTGTAAATAAAAAAGCCCACCTAAATAGGCTACTCAAATTCATCATCATAAAATCTATAAGCTTCTTTTTACATGGTCAGGAGAGGAGAGGCTCTCCTCCATCCACCTATGGAAGGGGACACTATGGATAGGAGACTAACACCATGAATTCTGAAGTCAATGTTGGGTTCAAGCTCAGGATCACAACTGGCCAATCTGTGACCCAAGGAGAACTACATAATATGCTTCAGTATATTTTATTGCAAAATAGTTTCATATAATAGTACTTGTACATTCATAAAACAATAGTATTTCTTGTGAAGATTAAGTGAAATAAAGTGTTTGCAATATTTACAATTGTGCATTATGCAAAATTAGATTTAGTGAAAATGATTATTATTGGTGTCATTATTACTATTTGTTTTTGAAATACCTGAAACTGGGCTCTGACTCAGTCAAAATCTGGCATTTGAGTGAGTGTGATTTTACCTTGTAAACTGCATTGTTTTATTCTTAGAATTTGTTAATGGAAAAAGACCCAAACTTTGTAAAATAATTTAAGGAGGTTTATTCTGAGCTGCATGTATGAGTGTTAGTGGTTCAGTCAAGGTTTTGAGAAACTGTACCTGTGGTGGCTGGGTTACAGTTGGTTTATACATTCATAGAGATAGGAATTACACATAAGAGCCTAAATCAGTATACTACACAAAAGGCATACAGTGGTTTGGCATGAAAAGATGGGGCATGGGAGGGGTATTACAGGTAATAGATAGTTTTTTTTTTTTTTTTGAGACAGAGCCTCAAGCTATCCCCCTGGGTAGAGTGCCGTGGCTTCACAGCTCACAGCAACCTCCAACTCCTGGGCTCAAGCGAGTCTCCTGCCTCCACCTCCCAAGTAGCTGGGACGACAGGCGCCGGCCACAACAACAACAGGCGCCTGGCTATTTTTTGGTTGCAGCTGTCATTGTTGTTTGGCGGGTCCGGGCTGGATTCGAACCCGCCACCTTGAGCCACAGGCGCTGAGCCGTAATAGATAGTTTTAAAGATTCTTTGAGTTATGGTTGAAAGATGTAACTGGTGATTTCCAAAGGTAAGACTTGGATATAGTTGTTCAGGCTAGTTTTATTAAAAGGGACAGCCACTCACCTGGGCATGGCAAAAATGGCAGCTGCACCCAGGGGCATTTAGAGGTTCCTTTTACATGGGGCTGTGAGTGGTGGACAAATTCCAAAGCTTGCCTGGAAGCCATTGGTGGGATAAGGTCCATTGACCTAAATTTCTTTGTGGTTGGGGCTATCTAGGTTCTTTGTGTCTTTCCTGTGTGTTTGTCTTGGGAAGGGGTTGGGGAGGAGGTGGAGGAGGGGGATGGCTTCCTGTGGGGCCAGTTTAGGCCCCCATCAGTAACTGGTTAAAGAAATGAAACTTTATCTAAAGGCTTGGAATGTTTTAACTTAAAACTTAAGAGAAAGATGTCTATTAATGAGAGACAAGCCACTGGACATTTACTGAAACTAAAGTGATCTGTTAAGCAAATTGATAACTGCAGGTATGGTTTGAGCTTTTTCATGTATAGTCTCAGGGCTATTAATAATTTAGTATCTCATTGTTACAAAGGAAGTCTCCAAAAAGGGAGGGCCTCAGGACGAGATATATCTGACCTTCCTTCTCATGGATAGCAATTCAGCTTTAGTGTTTTCTGGGGTCTTTTTGGCCAAGAAGGAGAGGGGAAATGTCCCTTCAATTAGCTAAACTTTGCAGGGGTCCTCAAACTTTTTAAATAGGGGGCCAGTTCGCTGTCTCTCAGACTGTTAGAGGGCTGGACTGCGGGCCCCGGGACAAGTTGGCTGCTAAGCAGGACAGGCAGTGGTGGCAAAAACACTCAGTGGGCTGGATAAATGTCCTAGGTGGGCTGCATGTGGCCCGTGGGCTGTAGTTTGAGGATGCCTGAGATAAAGGGATTAAGATTTGAACTAGTAGGTAGAAACTGATTAAGATTTGAACTACTAGGTAGAGATTGATTGTGGTTCCAATTTTCATTAATTATATTCTTGTTGACAAGCCTATATTGTTCAAGTTCTTTACAATTACACACTTTATTTTGAAGTGTTGTATTACCTTAAATTTTCTAATGTTTTCATCATGAAGTCTTAAAAAAATATAAATTTTGGAGATAGGAAGACCAAATCTCCATTAGTCTCAAATTCTTCATCTGTAAAACAGGAATGAGAGTAATTTTCTTATAGTTTTGCTGTGACAGTTTGAAATAATATAAGAATGAAATAAAAGTTTTCATTAGAAGGCTAGCTTCCTGGGGGTCAACACTCTAATTTTAATTTATGGCACATTGTAGAGTCCCTAATATTACATAAATACTCAATATGAAATAACCATGTAAGTTAATAAAAGTTTGAAGAATGGGGCACAGACTGCAAGAAATGAAAGAGGTTAATTGTGGAGAAACCAATAATGCCTCCATTACTAATGATTAAAAGTGTAAATGCATTTCATAAATAGAAAGTTGAAGAACAAAGTTTATTTTGT
>NW_003852459.1:247760-248783 GCF_000181295.1 Otolemur garnettii | reverse complement strand
AAAAAAAATGAATTTGTGCTACTTTTGAAATATAATGTTTTCTTTTTTTGTACTGGTTTTTCAGTTCAACAATAGAAGATTTCTATTCTTAGAATAAAAAAAGGGAAAAAGGAAAATGTTGCTTACCTCCATAGTAGAAATGCCTTCAACATAAGGTGCATAATGAGTTTTCAAAACATTAGCAAAGCTGCCTTAGGAACCTTAATTTGTCAGTTCCTCAAAGCTATCTTATCCAGTTATTGATTTTAAAGTATAAAAATAAAGAAGAAATAGCGGAGAAAAATATATATAATATATAATTTAGCCCAGAAATTGAACAAACTAGAGAACCTATGTCTACATAAGAATTTTATATCTAAAAGCACTATATTTTTTGGCTCTAAGCATTTTGCTTTTTTGTTTTTACTTGTCCAAATTGTGTGCAGTGAAATGGAGTGAGAAAACTAGCAGATGGTTTACATAGGTGGACTTGTCACATTGCCCAAATGCCAATTGGATTACATATGTCAGCCAGGACAGCCCTACACCTGCTAGTCCTTTCTTACTTTTTTGTTTCATATTCCTTGACATTAGTGGAATTTTCTTCCTGACCAAAAAAAAAAAATCTTTTTTTCTGTATTTCACATTCTTTCTTTAGTCTCTGCTATGAAGATCCTTAGTTTCATGTATTTTCTTCTTAGGAATATTTTTCAAGATTTTTAGACACTAAGAAAGAAATTTTCACCTGAAGAATTTGGGGGCAAATGGACCAAAGCTAAGAAGAAGAGGGGGGAAGAATGGAGAAACAAAGGGATTACTATGTCTGAAGACAGGGGACAACCACCAAGCAAACATAATGTATTGGCCACACCAATTGAGAGCCCTACTTTCGTGTTAGGGGACACCATGGAGACCAGACTTCTGTTTGCTTTCCTTGTACATAGTTTGGGCCAAATTTTGGGCCTAGTTTTGGATTTGAAATCTTCATTTTGAAATCTTTCCAGAGGCAAAGGAAACATTTATTTCCATAAAAAAGTAATAGCC
>NW_003852459.1:244970-247413 GCF_000181295.1 Otolemur garnettii | reverse complement strand
GATTTTTCAAAATGTGAACATGTATGTGCTTTGTTTGAAACAATAAATTTATATATAAATTTTCCTAAATATAGTTCCAGTGAGGTTTCTGGGAAAAAACATTATTCTTAGGTTACTTTGCTTTTGTTAACAAGATTTTTCTCATATTTCAAAGATTTGATCCAATGGGTACAGTTGGGTGTTCTATGCTCTGTGAAAGTACTGCCAAGGTGACAAGGACCTCTAGCACTTAGAATTCAGTGATATAATATGACGAAGCTTAAAATGGAGTGAAAACACCACTTTTACTAGAAGAATATGCTGATAAAAGCATCTGTATTAAAGACAATCCCATTAAGAGAATCACTTCAGGTAGCTTAAAAGCTTCATTAGTATGAAATATGAGCAACTTAGGACCCTTTAAGGTGCTAACATTACTACTTCTTTGTACAATTAGCTAGTTCATTTATTATTTTTGACATAGATCACTGGAGAGTTGAGGCTTCTTGTTAGTCAAGTGGATTTTCTAGCACCACTAGAGGTTTGGGGCATGAGGTTTAAACAACAGTGTCATTCCAAGCTAGAATTTCTAATGTGATAAATAATCACTACATAAATTATTACTTTTAAAAGTCACTATAATATTTTCCTACTTCCTACTTCCTATTTATTAATAAATATACATATTATAAATAAGAGTGCATTTCATTATTTTTTACATTTTTCTCTTTTGCAACAAAGTGTGTATTGTTAGTACCTAATTGTTAAAATATAGTTATTTTTTATTTGTCAACAATATAATACAATTAGTCCACTATATATGGCTACTATTATAATTATATTTAAATATAGTCCCAGAAGCTCCTTTTTATTTTTTCACATACTTTTGGTACTATCAAGGCCATATAACCTCTTATTTTTTCTGATTTTCATAAATTCATTCTTTTCCTAGCCTGTTTTTCTTTGCTTCTTTAATTCATTTATTTTTCCTTCTCTGCTCTTTCTTTCCATGTGATGTTCCTTCATACTTTATACTTAAACAACGTCTGCCAATCTTTTCCCAGTTTTCAGACTTTCATTATAGTGAAAGTACCTTTACATATAATACATACCTCTATAGGTTGACATTACATTTGTATATACTTGGTTTCTATAAAACAAATTACATACTATGTATGTACATGGTTGATATAGAATTATTATATATCTCTCTACATTATTGTCTAATTATTAAAAAACCAGAGATCTAAAATTTCATGTTAGTTTTGCAAGTCAGTTTATTATTATTAGTAGGGAAAAGGGGGAGTGAGTGAATTAATCCTCATTAGTTTATATGGAGGGTAAAATGTAATCATTTTAAAAGCTCAAGACCATTAAGTGACCCTACATAAGACAGAGTTCAGCGTTGACTGAACTGACAACTGTAGGAAATGAACAAAGAATGTTTTAGATCTCCTGATAAGAAATCTCTCAAGTTGAGAGTATTTCGCACTTCAGGAATGATGGAGCTAGTGACAGGTTCAATTGAACAATTAAATCCTATCAGACTATCTTGAATTCAGGAGAAGAGAAATAATGAGCTGGATTGGTATTTTGAATTTTCCATAGAGCACTATTGATATATGCTTTCATTATGCTTTATAATTCTCACTAGATTTATTACACTTCATATTAGAGCTTGAATATCCAGTAAATGGCATTGCATGCCCTAGAATAATAAAAATGTTTTAAAAATGGGATATTTAATGAACTTGTGAGGTAAGATTGTAAATTACTTAACTTCATACTACCAGCTTTAATTAGCAAATTGGACCTAGCAAATTCAATGGAACATCTTTATAGAATGCTTACATGTGATTACCTGACTAATATTTGTCATTTCTACTATACAGAAATAAGAATTAATATACCAATTAATTATAGGACTCTTAGAGATATGTATTTAATATATTTTGAAAGAATTATGTTCCACTGAATGGAAAAATTTATTTCCTTCTTTTTAAAAATTACTTAAATACGTATATACATATATACTTCCTTTATTTTAATGGCATAATCTTAGTAATATAATTTAACAGTTATTTATGTGACACACTGGAATAAAATATTGTTGCAGAGGAAATAACGGTAAAATTGAAATAAAATTTAAAAGTCAAAAAAGAAAAATTTTCTGGTCTCTGTAATTGTAGAGTATTACAAAGATCTATGACAGTATTCATGACAAATCAATTTCCTTTTGCTTTTCTGTGACTATTAATCTTCTCGTGTATCTCTGCCTACTTTTTTGGAAAGGCAGAATACAACCATAATTTACTATTTCAAATTATGTGAGAGAATAATGTAATACTAACTAAGGTGAAACAGCTATATTTAGAACTAGCAGCGTAGATATTTGTTGAGATTATTGATGAGAAATTAAACTTTTAAAAATTTGTGTTTTTTTGGTTTTTTTAAAAAATTTATT
>NW_003852459.1:240155-242268 GCF_000181295.1 Otolemur garnettii | reverse complement strand
GAATCCAGTAAAATCTCTACTGTTAATCAGAAAATAGCAATGCAGATGCAAAACTTGCTTTGAAACCAAAGAGGTTTACATGCCAGTAAGACATACAGTGAGAAGAGTCTAGAGTTTATCCTCAGACAACTTGGACTCTAATGCCAGCTGTGCCACTTACTAGCTATGTGACTGTGGGTAAATTACCTAATTTTTCTGTGTCTCAGTTACTTTACTTTTTGGGGATGGAAAAATATTTAGATCGATGTATGCAAATGTTTGATACAGTGTGTGATATGTATATGTATATGGGCACTCAAAAAATGGTAACAGAAATGTCAAATAAATGGGAAGTAATATATTGTAGAAATTATATGTGGTAAGTATGTGTATTACTTTTTTCTTTTTTTCTAACAAATATACCCTGGTTGCTATATTGAAATTTCCAATTAGCAAGGATTTTGTTTTCTGTTCTCTTACCTGATATCATACAGCCAGTCCCTGATTTACAAACATCCAACTGATATACAATTGGCACTTACAAACAGAAGCTATCACAGGTAATAGGTAAATGTACCTAACCTCAACTTAAGAACAAACTCATAGAGCCCATTTCAGTCATAACTTGAGGACTGCCTGTATTTTCTATTTAGTAACATTGAGAAGAATAGGTCTTAATACTTTTGGGGCAGTAAGAATAAGCTAGTAAATCTCCCTAGTGAAAATGAACATCCTCTTCCTCATCATCATTATAATAGCCTATTAAACAAATACTTAAAGATTACCTAATATCATCAACTGTTTACAGACATTAAATGCAAATCTAGGATGCTAGTGTACGATGTTCCGACAATGAGCTAATTAAAACACTGATGAAGATAGTGGGGTGGTGATAACAAAAGCTTCCAACTGTTTTTCATGTAACTTTTGTGCTTCCTTCTACTTTGCAATCTGATCCTTTACTAACTGTGTTTATGAAAGTATATGAGGATCAGATTGTCAGCATCTCAATTCATAGTATCATTGTAGATAAATACAAGTTCTGTAACTTTGTGAAGAGAAGTTGCTTCAGGGAGAAAGAAGAAAACTGGATTAACCCTCAAAGAGTAAGAAAACAACTTTTTAAATGTTGTCTCTCCTTGTTTTTCTGTATTTTTTATTATGGCCTTGATGTTTCACCTGATTGTAGGATCTTCCTCTATTAGCTCCTTTGTAGATACTCTGTTTCCTCTTTTTCCATGAATGATGTTTACCTTGGGGACATAATCCTTACATTAGGATCAATCAAAGATGACAAAATTGAAGGGTATGGTTGCCCCTTAGTCTAATGAAACTTCTCCCCTAGCATAGTAAGGCGAAGGAGTGGAGGAGGATCATTTGTTAAGTACAGGTTTTATAATTTATTAAAATTATTTAATTACCATGGTATTAAGGGATAAATCTATTGTTAACCTATGAATTTCATAAGGATTAACAGATGTGAATCTTGCTGGGTTTGGACATAATAAACTAAAGCTTTTTGCAGTGAAAGGTTCCCCCCCCCCCAACTGGATGAAGCAATTCTGGATACTATCCTCAGAAGAAAGAAGACCCTGTGGATAGATTTAAAATGTTCAAAGCGTTTTTATCTCTTCAGAAAAGTCCCATTCCACTGGGAAAAAATATTGAGCTTTGAAAATCCTTGCCTGCTGGGTGATATTCCTCCTGATGAATGAATACTGCATTTGATGCTTTAAAAGATATATTTTAGTTAGAAGAAGCCTCCAAAACAAATCCCATTGCTCCATTTAGTTATGCTACCTTTAGTATGTAATGCTCTATTCATTTCCACGATCCCTTGGGGTATTTATGACGTTTGCATAATAAGCAATAGAATGCTATTTGAATTGAAGACTTTCTTCTCAGAGAATGGTTATCTGAGATTTTCAATCTTATGTTTTTCATCTTTTATCTCTTTTGTTCAACCTTGGGTCACCCAGTTCAATGTAATAAATGTTGATTACCATCTATAGATGTAGAATATGATAATTAAGTTGCTGTGGGGGATAAAGACAAGTAAGAAATAAGAACCATTATTTGGATGTCTTGTTTGGCAAGACAAAATATTGGGAAATATTTTTTTTTCCTATGGGAA
>NW_003852459.1:229629-236779 GCF_000181295.1 Otolemur garnettii | reverse complement strand
TGGGAGTTAATATAGGTCACATTAGAGGCTACCCCATCACAATATATAGATGTTTTATGTGTATTGTCTCCCCACATTATTGTCTAAGGGGTGCATTCTGATGTCAGGTTTGGATTATAAATTGATGTTCCTATATGGACAGCTTGTTTTCTGGCTTAAACCACTGCAGGATGAATTATTAATGTGAAACCTCAGAATCATTATCTTAATCCCACTTCTGCCTCTAGTTAATGATAGGCCATGGGTACCTGGAGAAGTTCTTAGTTAGAAATCAAAGGTAAAGCTTAAATAAACTGCCAAATGCTTCATAAATGATATGACACAAAGCTAGGATTTGAGCTCACATGCATATTTCTTCAACCCGTAGCTTTCTCCATACTATCATGCTAGAGTAAGTCAAGTAAAGAAAGATTCCAGCAATATCTGAGAAAGAATAGTTATTGGAGAAGTAACATAGTAACAAAACATATACTATGTAAGGCAAGGCTCAGATATAACTAAAAATATGTGGGGTTCATAAAGCAAGGCTAAGGAGCAAGGTAGTACTAATATTGAAAAACTGACTTAGTAGGTCTATGACATTGATTATCAATCAGGAACCATGGTGTTAGCTTTTAATGTCTCAAGTTTGCCAAATTTACTTTTGGCCACCATCCAAGAATAATCTTTCAACAAAAAACAGTAACTTCCTCCAGCCATCACTTACGGTTTTGATCAGGGTTGGAAAAAGGCTTCTTATAATAGTAATTTACACTGTCTCTTTTACTGATGAGACTCCAGCACTGAAGTTCTTTAAGAAAGGCTCCTTCAAGAAATTGCTTATAGCTGTCTAGGATTTCCTAGAAAATGTACAGGTATGTAACACCAATAGAATTATTATTGGAGTTGCGTTCTTTATCACCATGGCATGCTGAGTGTTGACTCGTGTTAACTATACTTATCATGAGTTCTAGTATTACTTCAGGTGTTTCTGTCCAGAGTTTTTGGCCAGAAGGGGAGCTTCAGATTACTTGGAAACAATTACTCATTCTTTATGCCCACAACTGCACACAAAAGCAATTATGCAAATCCTGTTCCTAAGATAGTATGCTATCTCCCATCATTCACAATGGCTAAAGCATTTCATCAGTGAATTTACTGAAGTTTATGTTAGGAAAAAAAAACAAAACTAATTCCATTAGTTTAGAAGTTTGTGTCATTTATTTAATTTCACTGAGGACTGAATGAAAGGAGGTAGATGTAAATTAGGTAAGGAAAAACTCAGGTGGAACCAGAAATATTACTTTTTTAAAATTAAATCATAACTGTGTACATTAATAAAATCATGCGGTATAATGTGCTGGTTTAATTTACAATTTGCAATGTTTTCATCAAACTAGTTAACATAGCCTTCATGGCATTTTCTTAGTTATTGTGTTAAGACATTTATATTCTACAACTAGTGAATTTCACATGTACCCTTGTAAGATGCACCGTAGGTGTGGTCCCACAAATTACTCTCCCTCCACTGTGTGGTCCCACCAATTACTCTCCCTCCACCCATCCTCCTCCCCCTTCTCCTCCCTCTTTTCTTTCCCCTTCTTCTTGGGCTATAATTGGGTTATAGCTTTAGTAAGAAAGCTATAAATTGGTTTCATAGTAAGACTGAGTACATTGGATACTTTTTCTTCCATTCTTGAAATACTTTGTTAAGAAGAATATGTGTTCCAGCTCCATCCATGTAAACATGTTAAGAGGTAAAGTCTCTATCTTTCTTTAAGGCTGCATAATATTCCATGGTATACATATACCACAATTTATTGATCCATTCATGGGTCAGTGGGCACTAGGCCTTCTTCTGTGACATAGCAATTATGAATTGGGCTGAAATAAACATTCTGGAGGGAACACTTCTACATTACTGGTGGGAATGCAAACTCATATTCCTTTTGGAAAGATGTTTGTAGAATACTTAGAGATCTAAAAATAGACCTGCCATTCAATCCTACAATTTCTCTACTAGGTATATATCCAGAAGACCAAAAATCACATTATAGCAAAGATATATGTACCAGAAATATAACTTGATTGTTAGTGTCTAGTATAAAATATTGGCATAGATTACTTGGGCTTGGAGTATTTCAGAGAGTTAAGACAAACAATCAGCCTCTTCTGAATAATGATCTCTCTGGATCTCTTCCAGCTTTTTGACTATTCAACTTCCAGTATTAACACCAATAATAACCTGTAGGTTATTTTAAAGAAATCACTTGTTTTCTTAGTCAACAGTCATTAAAACCTGTGTGAACAGAATCATAATTAGACTTGTATTGTTTGAGCACAAAATGTAAAACCTGTATTGTATAAACTACTCTTTTCTTCAGAGGGGAGAAACAAATATTCATAAGAGAGATTTTATTTATTTTGCTGCTTTTCTTATAAATTAAATATTAAGATAATGATAAAATTGATGATTCCATACAGTCATTCAAGGTAGATTATTTAGAGAATAATGAAAAGTTATTCCTTAAATCCTAAATAAGAGGATTCACAATTTTTGTTTTTGGAGCTTATGACATATTATTCTGATTAATAGGGATAAGGGAACTAAGATTTGTTGTTAATTCTTATGAATAATGTCATTGAAAATGTGACTGTAGCCTTATAGTTTTTTCTTTCTACCACTTTTTCTCAATAATATCTTTCTCAACATTATGTTAGTGATAAAGCAACTGATGTTTTGAGCTTACTTGACTCAGATTTTTATTCAGTGATTCAATAAAGGATACTAATGACATATTTGCTAATGAACTGGTAGAGTAATATCACTTCATCTATCACTTACCGGTGATAGGCATCAATCTATGGTTAAATAATTTATGTGTTTCAAAATCCTATATTATAGAAAATTTTGAAAATTAGGAAAATGACAGAAAGTTGAAAGAAAAATCACCAATATTACTATAATATAGACAACACCTATTAATATGTTTGGGTATATTAATATTAATATTCATGCTATACTTTTTTTTTTTTTGAGACAGGGTCTCAAGCTGTTGCCCTGGGTAGAGTGCCATGCTCACAGCAACCTCAAACTCTTCAGCTTAAGCGATTCTCTTACCTCAGCCTCCCAAGTAGCTGGGAGCACAGGCATTGCCACAGCGCCCAGCTATTTTTGGTTGTAGTTGTCATTGTTGTTTGGCAGGCCCCAAGCTGGTTTCAAACCCGTTATGTGGCTGGCACTGTAGCTGCTGAGCTACAGGTGCTGAGCTTCATGCTACACTTTTTAAGTACAAATACATATGTTTTATTATTGATATGATTTTTGTCTTATATCTTTCACCTGCCATGCTAATTTGCATATTTTCCTATGTTATGATTAACCATCTGTAAATGCTATTTTTAGTAAGAGTACATTATTATTTCACATGGATTACCATAAATTTCTTAACCTCTCCAATACTTTTGTACTTTTACATTGTTTCTAGTATTTGGTTCTAAATTTTTATTAATAATTTGTGGCAATTTCTTAAAAGATAATTTCCATTTTTATTAACAACTTTGTTGAGATATACTTACAAATCATAGAATCCACTCATTTAAAATGTGGTTTGGATATAATCACCAATGTCTAATTTTAGAATATTTTTATAAAAAAGCCCCCATGTAAGTAGACACTATTATTTTTCCAGACTTCTTAGCCCCACATCACCCACAAATCTACTTAATGTAATCTATAAATTTGCCTATTTTGGACATTTCTTATAAAGAGAATCATATGTTATCCTTTGTGATTGGCTTCTTTTGTTTAGCATAATGTTCATCCATGTTGTAACAGATGGTTTTGCAGGTCTGTTTTATTAAATGGTATTTTATTTATCCATATATCAGTTGATGGACATTTGGACTATTTCTACCTTTTTGACTGTACAAATTAAGATGCTCGGAACATTCATATACAAGTTTTGGTGTGGATGTATGTTTTAATTTCTGTTGAATCTTAGAATGAACTTACTAGGTCAGATGGTATTTGAGGAACTGGCTGACTATTTTCCAAAGTGTTTGAAGCATTTTGCATTTCCTCCACTGAAAATTCCACATTTTTTCCAAGGCTTGTGACTGTCTTCTTTGGTTATAGCCATTCTGGAGAATATACAGTAGCGTCTCATTGTGGTTTTGCTTTGCATTTCTCTGATGCCTAAAGACATTGAGCATCTCTTCATGTACTTCTTAGCCATTGATTTATCTATGTATGTGAGGAATGTTTATTCAAATCTTTTTTCCATTTTATTGCTGTGCTTTTTGTCTTTTTAACGTTGAGTTGATAGAATTATGAATATATTTTAGATGAAACTCTCTCATAAAATACATGATTTGCAAAGATTTTCTGCCATGCTGTAGTTGTACTTTTTGAATGAGTATTTTGAGTCACAAAAGCTTTAAATTTTGATGAAGTACAATTTAGCTATTTTTTGGTTGTTGTTACTTGTGCTTTTGGTATCTTATCTAAGAAACCATTGCCCAATCCTAGCATACTAAGATTTAATACCACCTTTCATTTTACATGTAAATTTTAGCTTTTACATTTAGCTCTCTGATCTACTTTTAGGTTTTCTTTTTTGCATATGGCTGTGGATATCCATGTGGATATATATGTGGAAATACAGTCACCCATTACTATTTTTTGAAAAGACTATTAAATTGTCATGGTAACTTATTGAAAATTGATTGACTGTAAATGCGAGATTTTATTTCTGGACTCTCAATTCTGTTTTTTGATTAATACATCTATCTTTATAAGTATCAATTGTATTTATTGCTATAGCTTTGTGATCACTTTAAAAATGAGAAGCATGAGTCCTCCAACTTTGTTCGTATTTTTCAAGAGTTTTTTTCTTTTTTTTTTTGAGGCAGTGTCTTGCTTTGTTGCCTGAGCTACAGTGCCCACTGAAACCTCAGAATCTTGGGCTCAAGCAATCCTCAAGCAGAGTTTATAGGCATGTACCAGGATGTACAGCTAATTTTTCTATCTTTTATAGTCTTGAACACCTGGACTCAAGCAGTCCTCCTGCCTTGTCCTCTGAAAGTGCTAGGATGTTTGGTTATTTTTGATTCCTATATTGCCTTATACATTTTAGGATCAGCTTGTAAATTTTGGCTGGAAGCTAGCAAAGATTTTGATGGGGACTGTAGGAAAAAATCTGTAGGGAGTATTGTGATCTTAGCAATATTAAACCTAGCACATTAACTTTGTATATTGATATTCTGCAACATAGCTGAATTTGTTTAGTAGTTTAAATAGGTTTTTAGTGGATTGCTTAGGAATTCGATAAATTAATACAATATCATGTCATTTCAAAATAAAAAAAAAATTACTTCTTCATTTCAACCTAGAGGCCTTTAACTCCTCTTCCTCTTCAACTCTTCTCCCCTTCTTTCTTTTCCTAATTGCCCTGGCTAGAACCTTCGGTACAATGTTGAACAGAAAGGGCTAGACATCCTTGTCCAATTCTTTTTCTTAGAAGAATGGAAGCATTCATTCTTTCATTCATGCTTCCAGTCATTATCCATTAACTATATAATGTTAGTTAGCTGTTTTTATTTTGTGGGTGTCATTTATCAATTTAAAGAAAATCTCTCTATCCCTAATTTGTTGAGCATTTTTATCATCGAAGGGTGTTGAATTCTATTAAAAGCTTTTGCTGTATCTATGGAGATGATCATATAGCTTTTGTCATTTCTTATGTTGATATGCTATACTACGTTGACACATTTCCAACCTGTTGACGTTACCTTTTTGCGTACAGATAGAATGTATTCCATCTGGTCATGGTGATAGTTTCTTTGTAGGTTCAGTTTGCTAGTATTTTGTTAAAGATTTTTGTGTTTGTATTTACAAGAGATGTTGGCCTGTAATTTTTTTTCTTACAATATTTGGTTTTGGTGTCAGGGTAACAAATATTCTGGCCTCATAGAAAGAATTAAAAAGTGCTTCTGAATATTTTGTTTCTCATTGAGTTTATGAAGAATTAGTATTCTTTTTTTTTTTTTCTTTTTTCAGTTTTTGGCTGGGGCTGGTTTTGAACCCACTACCTCTGGTATATGGGGCAGGCGCCCTACTGCTTTGAGCTATGGGCACTGCCCAATAATTGGTATTCTTTTATAAATGTTTTTTGGAATTCTCAAGTGAAGCCATCTGAGGCTATTTCTTTTCTTTTCTTTTTTTTTTTTTTTTTTTTTTGCAGTTTTGGCTGGGGCTGGGCTCAAACCTGCTACCCCAGGTTGTTTTGTTTTGTGGTTAGATGTTGATTTCCAATTCATCTCATTATTTTTATAGGTTTATTCATGATTTCTGTTATTTTTGAGTCACTTTTGGCACTATGCATATTTTGAGAAATATTTCCGTTTTGTGTGAGTTTATAACTTTTGGCATAGTCATAGGATTCTCTTATAATCCTTTTTATTTATATAAACTCAGTAATGATGTATCCCCCTTTCCTTTCTGATCTTAGTAATTTGCATATTCTTTGTCTTTGTTTATCATTTTAGCTAATTATCTTTTCAGTGAATCAACTTTTGGTTTTGTTGATATTCTCTGTTGTTTTTCTATCTGTATTTTTAAAATCTCCACCTAATCTTTATAATATTCTAGCTTCTATTTATTTGCTGTTCTTTTCCACTTCTTTCTTTTCTTTTTTTTTTTTTTTTTTTTTGAGACAGAATTTCACTTATTAACCCTTGGTAGAGTGCTGTAACGTCACAGCTCATAGCAACCTCCAACTGCTTGGGCTTAGGCGATTCTTTTGCCTCAGCCTCCCGAGTAGCTGGGACTATAGGTGCCCGCTACAATGCCCGGCTATTTTTTGGTTGCAGTTTGGCTGGGGCTGGGTTTGAACACACCACCCTCAGTATATGGGGCCAGTGCCCTACTCACTGAGCCACAGGTGCTGCCACTTTTCCACTTCTTAAACTGGAAGTTTAGGTTATTGATTTGAGATCTTTCTTATTTAATGTAGGCATTTTTTTATATTTATATTTATAAATTTTTCTCTAAGAATGTCTTGAGCATCATTCCTTAGTTTTGGTATATTGAGTCATCAGTTTCATTTATCTCAAAGTATTTTCAAGTTATTTTCCTTTGTGATTTCTTTTCTTTTTTTTTTTTTTTTTT
>NW_003852459.1:223818-229259 GCF_000181295.1 Otolemur garnettii | reverse complement strand
CTCATAGCAACCTCCAACTCCTGGGCTCAAGCGAGTCTCCTGCCTCAGCCTCCCAAGTAGCTGAGACCACAGGCACCCGCCACAATGCCTGGCCATTTTTTTCGCTGCAGCCATCATTGTTGTTTGGTGGGCCAAGCTGGGGATTTGAACCCGCCACCTTAGGTGTATGTGGCTGGCGCCTCAGCCGCTTGAGCCACAGGCGCCGAGCCTTCTTTGAATCTTTCATCATTTATGAGTGTGTTGCATAATTTTCCCATATTTGTTATTTTACAAATTTCTCTTGTTGTTGATTTATAATTCAACTACAATGTAGTCAAAGACATGATTTTAATCCTTATTGAGTTTGATGTCTTCATTTGGTAGCATATACACTAAATGTTGGCTGACTGTGATAATTTTTTCAACAGTGCCTTTTGATATAAATTGCTCTACTCTGATACAATTAAATTCTGCCAGGGATAGTTTAGGAGACCAGTCATTGGAAGTTCCTCTCATTCCAGAAGGGCTCTTCTTTGTTGTCTCTTTCCACAGTTCCTGCTATCTTAAAGCTAAAGCGTGCTTTTAATTGCTTGAAATAGAAATCACCATCGTTTTAGATAATAGACCTAGGCTTGAATTTCCTGTACTCTGTTTCTATTGAAGTCAGTTTTGGAGTAGTCCATTCTTATGGACTGCTTTTATCCATAGGCCAAAATCTCTGATTCACTGTTTTTGGCACTGGGCAGGATGGTGGCCTCTATTTTGCCTTTCTTGGCATGGCTTTTCTGTCTTACTGGTAATGTGGGACAAGGGTGAGTGAGGCCTAGTGTTCTTGGCCTTCCTTGCATGGGGCTGTCTTCCCCAGTAAAGTGAACTCAATAGAGGAGGAAAGGAGCTTCTGAGTTCTGCCTTGGCTCACTCAATAGGAGTTTAACCTCTGTAACTCAAGAGTTGGAGAGTATGAGAAATGCTGGTGTCCTGCTCTTCCCAGTGAGATGCTTTTATTGGGAGCTAAAGGCAGAGGGAACCCCATCTTCTTGGCGATGCCTATCCATAGCATACAGGCAGTCCTGGATTATGAACAAGGTAGGTTCTGTAGGTGTTCATTTTTAAGTTGAATTTGCATGTAAGTTGGAACAAGCACATTTACCTATTACGTGTAATAGCCTGTTTCTCAGTGCATGCCATATGTCAGTAGGATGTTTGTAACTCAGAGACTTACTGTGCTAGCCTTAGTTTGTAAGTGTGAGCTGTCATAATGCAGCTGTTTGTAACTCAGGGACTGCCTATAGTTTCTATCAAGCCAAACTGGGATGGTGGAGGAAGTAGTTTGTGGAGCAAGTGCCGTATTGTTCTTACCAAGATTTAATAGATTCTTAAATAAATTTTTCTTCATGTCCATATACCTTTTAAGTTTTCAGAGATTCAAGAAAAAAATATTAAATAATTTTCACCATTTATGCTGAGGATTATGTCTGCTAGACTCCTCCTTATGCCAGCATTCTGAAAATGGTCTCCTTGACGTTTACTATTCAACTGTAAATTAGTGATATTATCTCAACTATCTGAAAAGTGTTTTGTCGTGACCCCTTGGGCTCCTGTGGCCCTGGTCTCAGTTCGTTTGCAGGAAGGAACCAGGTGAGAGGCGGATTAGAAGTACAAGCTTGTGGAAGGCGGGCTAGCCCTTACTTTCCGGGTAACCCCAGTAACCTCCGCACCAGCCTTTTATTGAAAGGGAATGATACAGGTGAGGGGAGTGATTAACAATGACTACTTGTTGAGGGTACGGGCTCCTCCCATAAGGAACTCCTGTGGAGGAATGGCCCGAGGTCCACACCTCAGCTGCAGATCATCTTGCTTGGATGTTGGCGTCTCCTACAGTGTTTACATATACTTTGTATAGAAAATATGAATTCAAGTGGCTAAAATCTTGTTTTAAATAATTATTTTGGCAGTTTGAGCAATATTGTTTTCTATTGAAGTGGGACAAGATTTTCATAGACTTTACTACAAGCCATGAAAGGAGTATACTACAGACATTATACAGTGGTGTTGTAGCTATAAAAAAAATTTATAATAGATTTAGCTGAAAATCAATTATAAATATTTTACTATAATGTTGAACAAATTTTATTTAAAGTAAAAAGAATACTTCTATCACCATGATTCCAAAATCAGAGTTAAAAGATGATTTAATCAATATGACATTTTTTAAAATGCAAAGCTATGGAGACAAATAAAAAGGATTATTTGCTTACCAGAGGTGAGGAAAGAAGGAGTTATGAATAGGTGGAGTGTGGAGGATTCTTAAAGCCGTGAAACTACTCCGTTTAATACTGTAATGGTAAATACTTGCCATCTATACTATAATGGTAGATTCATATATATTGTATGTGTTGTTTTTAAAACTCATAAAATGTACAACACCAATAATCAGCTCCAATGTAAAGTATGGGGTTTGGATGATAATGATGTGTCAATTTAGGTACAATTTTAATAAATGAACCACTTTAATATGGGATTTTAATAGTGTGGAGACTGTGCATATGTGATGGAGGCATGGAATATATCAGAAATCTTTGTACGCAGGGAATATATTGGAAATCTTTATACCTTCTCAATTTGAAAATATAATCTCAAATCTTATGATTTATTGGAACAATTTCAGGTTCAGAGCAAAATGAAATATTTATTTCAGAATATTAAAGGGGCACATGTTTTGTTACATGGATACCTTTATAATGCTAAACAGGGTTTTCAATTTATGAGTAGATTAAGAAAATATACACACACACCCATGGAGTACTAGTCAGCCATAAAAATGAATAAAATAATTTAATTTGCAACAACCTGGATAGAACAAAGGATCATTATCCTATGTGCTCTTTAATAACTGGGAACTAATATATGGGCACACAATTGCACAAAGAGATACAAAATCACTGCAAAATCTTATATTTTTAAAAAATTATTTGATGTATTCTTAAGCAACTATTTAAGAACAAATGCTTAATATATGAAAAAAACATGACATTTTAATTTGTCATAATTTTCTACAATTAAATTTAGCAAAATTTTGTCCATTCTGCTTTATGTTCTTTTCTGTTTTTCAGACTAAAGAGCCTAGATCTGATGTTTAGTGTATTTAACTAACAGAAGCATCTTCCATTCAGACTAATAATCTATAATAGAGATCTCCTTCTGCTACTGTTGTACTCTGTGTATATCTCTTATATGAATATTAATGTTTTTCTGTTGTATTTAGTAATGTTTTTCCTAAGACACCCATGAAGGTAGCAACTTTAATTATTAAAATATTACTGAAAGGCAAAAATGAATCCTAGGAAGAAGATTGAAGGCAGCATAGATGAAACATGTTTCTGCAAATAGAGTGTCTCTTTACATTGGTAAACATGAAAAATTAAACTTTTATTTAATTAAAGGAAATGCTATCTTAAAACAATGGGATTTAAATGTCTATTAGGTATATATGACAAGTAATTAGGGGAAATTTGAAACCATGCATGACTCAATTACTTGTCATCAGTTGTCCTTGAAGATATTTTTTGAAAAATAAATTCTTAAAATGTTATTTTTATCATTAACGCTGGTATCAAAGGATGGAATGAAAATTTTACATGAAATTTCAAGATAAAATTAGATTTTAAAAATATCCCATGAAACAAGGGTTATGTGTTAACCCTTGTTAAAAGTAACCAAGGGTTACTTTTAGAACCACTGTGTACTGTTATCATTAAAAGAATTTCAGACACTAATTTTTTCAACTTTGAAAACCAAGGTTCATTTATGTTGCTGTATTTCACTTCCACTTCCATATATTTTATGGAGATTTCATTTGCACATGATGCATGCCTACAAAGTTATAACTGTGAAGGCAAATAATACACTTTTACATACACACATTTGGGTCACAGATGAATGTTTGGAATGGTTTCAGTTTACCAGGAAAATACACTTGATTCAAAAAAGACATTTCAGTCCAGGCACAATGGCTCACACCTGTGTAATCCTAACACTCTCAGAGGCTGAAGTGGGTCGATTGCCACTTTAGGAGTTCAAGACCACCCTGCGCAAGAGACCCCATCTCTAAAAATAGCTGGGCAATAGCTACTTGAGAGGCTGAGGCAAGAGAATCCCTGAGCCCAAGAGCTTGAGGTTGTTGTGAACTGTGATGCCAGGGCATTCTACTGAGGACGACAAAGTGAGACTCTGGTTCCAAAAAAACACACAAAACAAAAACAAAAACACACCAAAAAAAGACATTTCAGGTTCCCTAAGAACTGATTACTTTAACTGATTACTTTATCTCACTTAGATGTTAAAGGCCTTTATATATTTACAGTTATATTTTAGGGATATTCGAGGAATTAATCTTGAAATTTCTCTTACGTTTACAACATTTTTCTTTTGTGTAAAATAATAGAGTCACAGAAATTTTCAGAATTCAAAGGCAGGGTTACGTCACGTAGCCATTAAGTTACAAGGTTGAGATTGATAATGATATGACCTTGTAAGAGTTACCCCTATTGCATTTAGGTTTTCTACCTGGTAAAATGCAAGTGACTCTATGCTTTGTTTAATAAGCTTCCATATACTGGAAAGTCATTTACTTACTCAGAATGATCATAAAAAATATGCATATATAAATATTATTTTTGGATACAGAAAAAGAATACCAGAATATCTCATTATATGATAACACAAATATGAAAGTTGGAATCAGAATGGACTTGCTCACTTTATTTGTTTATAGGTGGCTTCTTACCTTTTGGTCTTAGGGAATTCTTCATGCTCTATTTCATTGCATTTACTGTAATTTTGGACTATACATAGTCTGCTAGGTTTCCATTCAAGTTAACTTTTTGTTGTTAAAAACAATTTGTCACTAGTAACATTGATTCTTATTCATTAGTCAGCATCATATAGGTCATTGGGGTCAAGGATGGACATGCAAAATAGTACACTTTTATTATGATTTAAACTTTTATAAGGATCTATAAGGTACTGAAATACATGTATAGTATATACGTATAGTCACCTAATGACATTTGATCAATGCCACCTGTGACATTTGATCAATGAGGAACTGTATATACAATGGAGTGGAAAACTTCTTACCAGCTAGTGATGTTGCAGCTGTCAAAAACTTCATAGTGCAAGACATTAGTCATATGTTTTTGGTGTTGGTAGTATAAACAAACCTACTGGGCTTCCAGTTGCATAAAAATACAGCACACTTAGTACTCAATAATAATAATAAAAAATGACTATAACTAGTTTTATGTATTTGCTATACTATATTGTTCATTGTTATTTTATAGCATATTTCTTCTACTTATAAAACAACTAAAATGTCAACTGTGAAACAGCCTCAGCAGGTCCTTTGAGAGGTATTTTAGAAAGCATTGTTATCATAGGAGATGACAGCTCCATGAGTGTTG
>NW_003852459.1:220536-223552 GCF_000181295.1 Otolemur garnettii | reverse complement strand
TAGCCTGTATACAATGTGTGCACAGCAATGTGCACAGTAGTATAGTGTCCCAAGTGTTCGTATTCACTCGCTTACTTGCTCAGAACAACTTTCAGTCCTGTGAGTTCCCTTTGTGGTAAGTGTCCTATATAGGTATAACATTTTTTTTCATCTGTTGTACTCTCAATTTACTGTACGTTTTCTGTGTTTAGGTAAATATATAACTACGATGTCACAATTGTGTATTCAGTTCAGTAACATGAGGTACAGAATTGTGGCTTAGGAGCAGTAGTCTATAATAGTGGTTCTCAATCTTCCTAATGCTGCAATATACTTTCATTGTTAAAAGGGGTTGTGATCCACAGGTTGAGAACCACTGGTCTATACTGTATAGTCTAGGTGTATAGCAGACTATGCCATGTAGGTTTGCATAAGTACACTCTGTGATGTTCACACTAACAGAATTGCCTAACGATAACATATCTCTGTGATTAAGCAATACATGATTGTGTGTGTGTGTGTGCATATATACTATACCTTCAATGGACTTAAAGAATTCTATCAATAATTATGTATTAGTTGTTGATGTCCCATCTGCCATTCAAAATGTAAATGACCCATGATAATAATTATGTTGTTAAACAGAAAGACATATGACTTGGAACAATCAACCTGCCCTATGTCCTGAAAATTGCACAATTGAAAATAGTTCTACATTTCTAATCACACATAATTATTGAAACTGAAAAATGTAGTAATTTACTGATTTAAATGCTTTACACACTTTCAGAGTTACTCATTCTCTGAAGTTCTCCTCTACCTCAATGTGTTACATTATGTTAGCTATTTCATATCACTTTCAAGCTGTTCTTGTTTCCATTTAATCAGAGATTTATAAAACTTTCTGAGATGAAAGAGACTTTAGATATTAGCTTTTCCAACCTGCTTATTTTTTATATAAGATAAAAGAGATTGCAGCAGATTTAATTTCCAAAATGACTGCATCATTAAAATTCTTCCATGGAGAGGTAAGTGGGGGCTATGTTCTCTCCACTTGAATCTTTGAGGTTCTGTGACTATGGTGTGCTATATCTACTCAAGGTGATGTCATAAAAAGTTAATAGAGCTTCTTTTTTGGGACACATGCTTTGGAAGCCTTAGACCAGTGTCTCTCAACCCATGGGTTGTGACCCCTTTATAGCAATGAAAATACATCCTGCATATCAGATATTTACCTTAGGATTCATAACAGTAGCAAAATTACAGTTATGAAGTAGCAATAATTTTATGGTTGGGGGGGTCACCACAACATGAGGAATGGTATTACAGGGTCATAGCATTAAGGAGGCCTTAGGAATGTTGAAAACCACTGCCTTAAACTGACATGTAAAAAGTCCCACTATACTAAATCCACATCCTGGAGAGTGTAAAAACAGACAACATAGCAACAAATTATCTAAGGAATCCTAACTGCTCAAGCCCTATTAGTTAGGTGAGTAAGTGAGCCTTCATATGCTTACTTTCTCAACTATTCTCCTGACTTCAAGCCCAGCAGAAACCTCAGGGCAGGAAGAGCTATTCCTGCTGAGTACTGCCTATATTGTAGTTTTGAAAGCAATGCTGTTGCTTTCAACCACTAACTTTTGGAATGCTTTATTACACAACCATAAACATTGGCACAGGAACCCAGAGACTTGAAATGACTTGTCTAAAGATACACAGCTGTGAGTGACAGCGCTAGTGATAGATGATATTTGTTTTGATTCTGAGTTTAATGTTTTTTCTACATTTTCTGTTTTTTTTTTTTTTAATGTTCACTAGGGTGTGTTTTCAGGTTTTATTTAGTATTTCATAAGGCTTTTTGAAAGAATATAGTAGGGGTTCAATTTTTTTTCCTTCTTGCTAAAATGGAGTCTTTATAGTTATTAATGAATATAGCTTTACCTTAAAAGTAATGGCCAAAATACTTCCCTTTTATATTATTGCATAAAATGACTTCAATTTGCCTGCTGCTGACAAATATCTTAAAGGTTTAACAAATAATCAAGAATGCACAACCCCCTCATATGCATGTGGTGAGAAATTAAGTGCTCAAATTCAGAAAAAAACATGGCTCTCCTGTGTGCATTTGTGAATTCAAAGTAGTCACAATAAAATTCAGAATTAATCACAAGTTAACCTTGTGAAGCATAACTTGCATTATTTTCAGGTTATTATCAGCGCTCCAGGCATTGAAATTTTCCAACTATGATTCAAGCTAAATTGGTTTTAATGATTTTAGTCTAGGTGACTAGCAAAATAATTAGAGAGAAAAATCCTACATATATAAGCAGCTTAGCAAAACTACAACTTGATTCAATATTAGATAAAGGGAATGACAAAGTTATTGTATTTACTAAATTTCTAACAGATTTTATTTATTTCTTATTTTAGTTTTTCTTTTTTTAGAAAAGGCAGTAATTTTAATTTATTGCTTTTTTGCCAACTATATAAATAGGAAAGAAAAAGGAAGCTTGTATGTGGCGTATTGGAAAAGTGCTGGAGAGTCTGTCCTAGTCCCACATTTCTTTCATCACTGGAACAGAAGAAAACACTATTATTTTCAGAAGGCCTCTTTGGCTGTTATCAGACTTATCCTAAGTCATATGTTAAGCACAAAGCTACCCTGCTTCCCAACACAACAGCCCATGCGATAGACTTATCTTCATTTTAACTATTTATAACCTCAGGCTCAGAGAGGTACTTGTTCAGTCACCTACCTGATAGGTTTTAGTGTCAGAACACATACCAAGTGACAGAATCACCTCTCTTAAATTTAGTGTTGTTTTCAACTTAGCATATTGTCTCTGCTAAATAGATTAGTTTATTGAATGACTTCATCTTTGGGCCTGATGAGACAAACTAAATATAGTAATCCGTATACTAATATAAATAATCAGCTAAATATATAGTCATTGTTAAGAATATGGGTCAGGAAAAAAAAAAGAATATGGGTCAGGGACAGATTTTTTTCTACTAAGGAGAGCAAAGTGACTCT
>NW_003852459.1:199676-220406 GCF_000181295.1 Otolemur garnettii | reverse complement strand
TTAATCTTTAAATTCTGTATAGTTGATTACTTTAAAAAGGTTTGTCCTCAATTAATTAAAATAATTCTACATTTTCTTCTATTTCAGCCTTCTTTTAATATGGTATTTTGGAAAGAATACCTTGGAATAAACCTGAAATTTCTCAAGGCTATAAACTTTTATATACATTTTAGCTTCTGAGATTTTTCTCAGTAAAAGTGGGCAATGTATCACTGGTCTGGTTACTTTCTTCTATTACTAGGCTAATTTCCTTTTCAGTTTTTAAATAATAGTATATTGGACTTTATTTTTTGAAACTGTAAGTTGACAGAAATCCAGTGGTATTACTGTGTTGTTCTATTATCCAGTAGCCAATTTCATTGGTTCAGCAATATTGAACACTTGTGTGCCAAACTTCTATATCCACAACTTACTCATCTTACAGCTAAAAGTCTTTACTCTTTGACCAACATCTCCTCATTTCCCTAATGCCCCCAGCCTCTGCTAACCACTGTTTTACTTTCTGCTTCTATGAACTTTACTTTTTAGTAGAATAATAACACTTCACACTTAATATATGTATATGTTCTATCTGCCACTGTATTAAATGCTTTAAGTGTATTAATTTATTTAATCTTCATCAAAACCTTTTGAGGAGGTGCTATTATTATTCCTGTTTTACAGATGGGGAAACTGAGACACAAGAAAGATTTAGAAATTTACTTGAAGTGATGTTGCTACTAAAGGACAGGTTTGAATTTGATTTGGATTTTGAATGCATGCAATCTGGACTTAGTGTATATGCTCCCAATCTCTGAACCTTTTCTCCAGGTTAAACATTAAAACAAAGCCTGAAAAAGGTAGAGATACAGTCTATAGTTTATATAAATACTTCAGGAACCTTAATGTGTTCAATATAGAATATATTATTTATACCTTCTCTTCATGTATTGAAAATCGTTCACTTTAATTTGTACTATAAAAGTAGTTCTTAATAGAAAAATTAATTTCAAAGACTAAAATGATGACTCCTTTTGTTCTTTGTTTACCTTAGCACATTAGATGAATTTCAAAGTTTGTTTTCTGTGTTATAAAAATATATTCAGAATAGTAGCATGATCTGTATTATAGGAGACCAAGAAAAAAAAAATTTTTTTGTTGTGCCAGTTTTCTTCTTGAAAGTAAAATATGGAGACTCACCAAGTTATTCTAAAAAGTAAATAACCATTCAGTACTGAGAGGAAAGGCAAAATTTATTTATTTTAGAGCAGTGTTTCTCGAAATATGGTCTTAGGACCACCGTAAGCAAAATTAATTTGAATGCTTATTAAGAATAGTTCCCCAAGTCACTTTTGATCTACAGTAGAAAATTAGGGAAGTAAAATATATGGATCTACATTTCTTTTTACACTACATAGTTTTTCTTGAAGAACCACAGCAAAGATGAGTCATCTATTCCGGTCACCTCTGAAAGTAGTTTAGAAGCTGCAAATGATATTTAATGCAATGAAAAATTTTATTCATGAAATTCCAGTTCAATTCAAAGTTAAATATGAGGTATTTGTAATTTATTTAAAAGTGTCAAGTACATATGCAAACACAGAAATATTTGGGAAATGCTGTTTATGTTTTAGAATTTATTTATATCATGTAATTTAAATTAATTATATAAATGTTCACTTATAAAAATGTAAAAAAATGATATCTGGCTCATTATGAATTGTGTTCTGTTGTCCAAATTTTCCCATTCAATAATGCTGAAGACATGTATTTTTTTCTTTAAAATAGAATTAGGAGTCATGATGTAAATTTTCTTACCAATTGTTTATTTCTTACCAATTGTTATATTGTTAGTAGATAGTTAGATATCTTACTATATAATTTTGAAATATTAAATGACCTTATAGTATAAAGAAAGTTCATACTTAATGCCATACATTTTAAGGAAATTATTATAATAGCATTACTCTAATGATTTGGTGGCAAATTATTCATAACTGATATAAAATATACAGAATTCTATCATATGGCACTATGTAAAATGTTTCTTTGATTGTACCATAATTAAAATAATATAGCAGTAATGATTTTTCCTTGCTATCTATTTTATTGAATACCTAGATTTGGGTTATTATCTTAACATATATTTTAATTATAACTATTTGTTATGCAGTGCTTGAACTATTTAGAATAGTATTAATAATGATAGATCCTTAAAATTAGAAAATTATTCATTATAATGAACTAAAAATGAGAGCGCTGTATGAAGAAGTACCGTATGGTTCTTAGAACATATAAGCCACTCTCTATTTTTCCTTAACTTCCAACCATCCCTACCAGCAGTTAATGTTTAATGTTTTCATCTATTCTGTGCCTGATCTTAGTCAATTACATTTGTCCTGTGACAAATACTAGAAGACCTTTCTTCATTTGTTGAACGAAATTTACTAATGACTTAGTGAATTCAAATGTTTCATAGTTAATTTCATATGAATTTCTAAACTTTATTTAGAGTTGTTTATCAAATTTACATATGGAAAATATCTTGAAAAGCTGAAAGTCATGCATAGATTAATACTAAGATAGTTGGTTATTTCCTGTGTTAATGCTGAATTCTACAATGTAAAGACTGACAATTCTTATTTTCCTGTCATCTTTAGAGTTGTGAGCAATTTAATCTTAATTAATCTCTTCTAATTGTTTCTGTTCAATTGTTGTATATAGTTAGTATATACCAGGCATCCTTAAACTTAGGCCCGTGGGTTATATGTGGCCCACCGATGACATTTATCCGCCCGCTGGGTGTTTTTGCCACTGCTGCCTGTCCTACTTAGCAGCCAACTCCTCTCGAGGTCTGCAGTCTGGCCCTCCAATGGTCTGAGGGACAGTGAACTGGCCCCCTGTTGAAAAAGTTTGAGGACCCCTGGATATACGATATACTAATTCATCAAGTATTTTCCATTGCCTGGAATGGCTTCATTTGGTCAGATATTTTATCCTTGGGAAAAGTTGGAACAGAGTATACAGATAATTTTTCACATGTCAGCATGACCTGGATGTGAAGCAGATAGAAGATTTTTCTTGTAGGTATGATATCAAGGTAACCTTTCTTATATCTGATAGGTGGTAGTCATTGAACATAATGCTAATTGCTAGTACATATACAGTTTCTTGCTTCTGCTTAGACACCATCTTTATAAAGTTATTTCCAACATCATTCATTGATATTTGAATTAAAAATTCTCTGAGATGTATGTTTAGGGGCTAAATTGTATCCTCCAATATTTATTTGTCAAAGTCTTAAGTCCTAGTACCTCAGAATGTGACCATATTTGGAAATAGGACCTTTAAGAGGTGATTAAAATAAAATGAGGTTATATGGGTAAGTTTTAATATACTGTAACTGGCGTCCTTAGAAGTAGAGGAGGTTAAGACATGAATAGCACACACACAGAAAAGACCATATGAACACAGAGGGAGAAGATGGCCATTTACAAGCCAAGGAAGGAAACCTTAGGTTGAAATTAGCCCTGCCAATACATTGATTTCAAACTTCAAGCCTCAAAACTATGAGAATAAATTTCTGTCATTTGAGCTATCCAGTCTTTGGTGATATTTTTATGGCAATTCTAGAAAACTAATAGAATACCAAATATATTATCTAACAAATATTTACCATTAGTCATTTAAGATATATGTTCTGTTGTATAAAAAATTTAATGAACATTACAGGTAATTCATTATCTCATATTGATTATTTGTTTAAGCTGAAATGTGCTCAGTAGTCCCATGTACTTTTCTCCAGAGGGGTCTCCAGGGAGATAGATAGAAATGGAAATTCTCTTTTCTACTTATAACCTCTGAATTTCTTGCCCCACAGAAACTATTTTTTTGTCTTTATTTCAGTTTTGGGGGATCTGATGTCATCTACTTCTGTTTCGTTGCAACTATTCTGGCATTTTTCTCTCTCTTTGCAGAGCCCATATTCTTCAGCTGGTTATTTCAGTAGTGAACTCTAAATCTTTGTATTATTTGCTCTCCTGACATTTCTGCTTTGCAAATCCCCGGTCCCTGTAAAACCAACATTCTTCTTTTTCTGTCCCCACCCATAGGGTAGCCACATTTTATGTCACTTGAAATCCTGCAAACCCATCTTAAAAAATAATTTTGAACCTTAGTTCATTGAGATTAGTTGGCTAGTGTCACAAACTTAAATAAATACAGATAGTAGGGAAGTTTCACATGTGAATGAAGTAGCTACTGAAGGAGGGAAGCCCAGCAAGGAATGTGGCAGACCGTGCTGCTGATGACCTGGTGCCAGATGCTGTTTAATGATACAACATTGTCATGATGCAATATTGGTGTCTTGCATCATTGCCAATTCTTCTATTTTATTTTATTTTATTCAAGAGGAGCAAGTACCACTATAGATGATTATTTGTAGGCCATGCAAACCACATATATTTTGTGACCATTTTGAACTCTTTGATATAGGCCATTAGGCATGGGACTTCTATACATGTCATCATATTTCTGAATATTCATATGTTAGAAATGGCATGAAGTTGATTGGGCAAAGTGTTTGTGAGTGAATGTGGGGATGGAGACAGATGGGGTTAGAGGATCTTTTGGAATGTGATATAAGGCTGACTCTTGTGGAGGAGAAAGGGAAGGAAGTCCTAGAGAACAGGGAAATTCTAAGACATTTTTGGCAATACTGATAAGTCCTGAGCCAAAGTTGCCTTTCACAAGAGTTCTACATTTCTCAGAAATGAATCTGCCTCAGTATTTTTACCATATGCATTCTTTGATTAGGAATAGTGTGTGAGGTAAGGCCTTGGTGTAAATAATACTATGGATCCAGTTAAATATTCCCTATGTTAGTCAGAGATTTGAGAAGCATGTGTCCTTGGCTGTCATAGTCTATTTCATGTGCTACACAGGTTTGTGAAACAGCTCCTCCATAGTTTCTGCAGGCCTCTTTTCCTATAGTGATGCTTAGAAAAGGGAGGTTAGTGGGACTAACACCCTTTTAGTGGTTTGTAGTTTAACTACAAGCCTTATAGCTGCAGTTGATCACAGATTACAACAGATGCAAGGACAATTATATGTTCCAGTATGGGACTCCTCTTTTCACCTGTCGATCTCCAGACATGAGAAGTCCAAAGAGGCTTGGCAGCAGCTTTAGCTTGTAGTTGAAAGGGACACTTGCTGTGACTCTTTGGCAAAAGAAAGCATACCTAACTCCCTTTGATATTAGGAGCTCCAACTTTACTAAGCCAAAGGTGCAGGAAAGGGAAGCAAAAAAATCTTCAGTGCATCATTGAGAGAGAGAGAAAGTGAGGCCTCTGCTGTTTTTAATCTTTGCTTTGGAAACAGTGGGTTCATCAGATCAGTGGTTGCATACCATGTACCTGAGGCCTTATTAATTTGCTCTAGCATCATACCTTATCTGCCATAGCAGCTGCAACTGTAGCTATTACTTGATTAAGCCTCTGGTAGTCTATAATCATTTTCTAGGATCTGTCCAGTTTTTTCAGGAGCTAGATTAGCAAATTAAACAGGATGTAATATGGACCATTACCCATGCAGTCTGTCTTTAATGGTAGCACTAATCTCTGTCCACTCTCATCCTCCTTGAGATGTCTTATTTGTTTTTACTGTCTTGACTATCCAGGTTAAATAGTAGTGGTGTGGAGGGATTGTGAGCAGGGTAGTTTCAATGATGCTCCTTTGGCCTTTCCACTGTACTAGTTTTTTATTCCAGAGGCAACAAACCAATGCTAGGTTTGCCCAAATGCCAGGTATATCAATTTAAATTATATACAGTGGAGCTAAGAAAATGAATGATAAATGTGTCTGTGGACCCAGTGGGCCCACAAAGAACCAGAATTTAATCAGGATTTCATTAATTACCCAGATTTTGTAAATCTCCCTCTTCAACAGGTATCCATGATGATACTTTAAGTCTTGGAGCATCACTGTTAACTCAGACATTGTGTCCAGTAAACCTCCAGTTGTCTGATAATTTCCTTTCTTCACTATGGAGTTACTCAAGTAAATGTTCAACAGTTGATTGGGAATGACCTGGAGAATCATGAAAATATATAATTACCAAAGTGTTACAGGATCTTTCTCCCTAGGGCCTTGGTTACTTCTTTAGTCAGTGGTTTCTGGATCTGAAAATTGGTTTAGGTCTGAGGTCTGTGCAGGGGATCATGACTTTTTATTGGGGTACAATCCTATGGCTTCTGCTTCTCCATTATGTGATTTTGGGAGGCATTGCAGATGGTAAGCGTCCCCTCTGTTGGGTGCCAGTCTATTTTTGGCCTACAGGGCACGATGCTCCATGAACCAGATCCATGATTCCTGCAGGTCAAGCCTCTAGGGTTGTTCCTTTAACTAAACTAATCAAGATAGTAAAGACCTTTTTGGCTTCTGGCAGTTAAGCACAACAATCTGGACTTTCTTAATTCAAGGAGTAAGAGGTATTGAGGGATCAAAACTATGAATATGACAGAGCCCAGGTTTGTGACTGCCTCTCTTGCTGTCATACTTTGCCTGCTGAGTACCACTGAACTTATTAGTGATGCTGGTTTTACTGTCACCACTATGTGTCACTACTATATCAACAGCCTTGGGGAATGGAGTATGCCTCCCATGGGACACAATGCTTTGTTGGACTTTCTTTTTCTGCATTTCTACTTCCTTCCCACTTCATTATTCCATTTCCTACCATCTAAAGGGAAGATCATGTGTTTTTACATGAAGAGAGGCATGGTTTCTCTATGTCTGGGAGAGGCACCTAGCAGAGATGCTGCCCCACATGCTGAGGTCCTTGTTAGAGTTTTAACTTCCAAATACCAAGTTTGATCCCTCAAGTAAAAGAAGCCTTGTTGAACCAGTCTTGGATTCTAGTCTCCCTGATTAAGCACCCTGGAATCAAATTGTAGGAGTATTCCCCTAGTCCCTGCTGGTCATGCAGTTATTTCTTCCAGATCCTGTGATATTTAATATCTTCCCTCCTCGTAAGACCCAGTAGTTCTTCAGCTGGGTTATACCAGATGAATCCATAGTTATCAGCCAAGCAGCCAGCATGGGTGGTGGGTGCAACTCCTGAGGAGAAACCTGTTGCCTTGCAGATGACGTATTTCTGCAGTATCTTTCAGCACAAGGGAAGCATTAGCCTTTTCTATGGAGTCCAAGCAGGTGTTTCAGAAGCAATGCCCCCCCCCCTCTTTTTTTTTTTTGGTAAGACTGAAACAAAGTGTATCGAGGAAGAAAGAGATACAGGTTTTGAGAGTAAGAGGCAAGATAGAGGCTTACAGAGGAAGATAAGTTCACAAACGAGCCTCGATTGTTTTGACATGGAAAATGCTGCCAGTATCCTTCTGAACATCCATCTCGACATCCCATCTTTCAGATTCCCAGGTCTTTCTAACCATGTCTCTGATTATAACACAGCATACTTGCATTCTGAACATTTAAACGTCTCTGGTTCTCTGGAGCTTCTGTTTACTGCTCAGTTGTTCTACTCTTCCACTGCAGGAGTTAAGGGTCTTTTTGCAGTCTACCAAATCTAGCTCTCGTTTTGCTTTTAACTGATTGTTAACAGATGCCAGTTATTATCAGGATATAGGTCTGTGGAGTGTCATTACAACATAGCAGCAAGCATTCGAGTCTTCAGTCTTTGTGGGCATTGTTTCCTCTATATTTTTCAAACGTGAATCATTGTACTTGCAAGGATGTTCCTCCTTCAACAAGAAGATTCCACATCACTTCTGAAATCTTTAGCCATTGTCTGTCATGTGCCTGCGCATTGTCCCACATGCCACTCGGGACTGTATCTGCTTTGTCTCTTGTTGAGTGGTAAGGAAGCCAAACGTAGAATCCCATTTAGCCATTGATTTCTCAGATCACTCCTGCCAACATTTATGCTAGTTTAGTCCCTCCAGAAGCAGAATCAAGACAGAATTAGTTATGCAAAAATTTTACTGAGGAAAACACCCGGGAGATAAAATGGAGAAAATTATCAAACTGTAATGCAGATTCCACTTACATGAAAGATTGAGGGAAGAAAAATAGGTTGAGTAGGAAAAATCTTAGGTGGGGTTGCAACTTTCAAGAAAGTTTCTGCAAAATTGATGGAGAGAAAGAAGGAAGTCACTTGTTAAGCTAAATCTACTTGTCATAGGAATTCTACATGTTGTAGGATTTGCCTTACATTAGTACCTTTTCTCCACACTGTTTGCTGACAGTGGCCTTGGCATAAATGTAGTGATAGATTCAGAGCACAGAAGCTGGGACCATCTGGCAATTATGTACTCTAAAATCAGAGATCTTGGAGCAGCAGTTCTCAACCTGTGGGTTGCGACCCCTTTTTAACAGTGAAAATATATTGCAGCATTAGGAAGTTTGAGAACCACTGTCTTAGAGGCTTATATTCAGTACTAGGGGTTTCCTGAAGCATTGGACATTTACTGCTAAAATCAGGAGAGTCCTGGCCAAACTGGTATTGTTGCTCATCGTACCTGTAACATTATCACGATCATCAGCATCACCATCAAATGAAATCCTAAATTTGTAGCCCTAAAAGCAACTAATAAACTAGATATTTTATGTAAATTATCTTCCAAACCTGCTTTCTTACTCTTCTCTACCATTCTCCTCATGCTTCAATGAGTGGTATGTTTTCTTGTGCCACATTCTCAGAATTTCCTTCAAGTCTAGTCTCCCAAATGAATGTACGTTTTCTCTTTTCTCAATTCTCATTACATTTCCTGCATTTGGGGTACTTTCTAACTTATTCATTCACATTTCTTTATTATCTTTTTGAAGTTCATTTTTCTAGAGAGCAGGATGCAAGTCTGCTTTTATTCTTATCTCCACGATGGTTAAAAAAGTCACTACACTTCAGCGAGTTTGTTGAAAATAAACTCTTTACCCCATTGCACGGTCACTGAACTTTCCACCATATATTAGGGTTTATCATCCTATGAGTTTTCTTCTATGTTGTAATTTCCTTGAGGTTAGACAAACATATTTCCCAGGTCCTGCATACCAATGGCACATCTGTATTTCGAGATGAAGCCAGACTGTCCACTGAAAATTCCTCACAAATGATTTTTAAGGCAGGTATTTATGTATTTTAATTATTTTGTATTGAGATATAGTTTGCCTCAATATTCAGATGTTAAGTTTGACTTTTATTCAGTTTTGATGAATGAAATAATAAGGCAAAGACTGTTTCCCTCACTTAAGAAAGTTCCCTCATGTTCCTACCTATTCAAAGTCTATCCTCAAAAGCATTTATTATATGTTTTTTTATTGCTGTTGGTTATTTTTTCTATTCTATAATTTTATATAAATGGAATTATGGAATGTATATTTTTGTGTGGTTCCTTTAATTTCACATAGTATTTTTGACATTCCTCGTGTTTTTCCATGTTAGTAGCAGTATGCACTTTTGTATACTACTGTATTCATATACCAGTTTGTTATGTGGCCATACCAGTTTGTTTAAACATTCCCCCATTGATAGAGGCTGTTGCTTTTTTCTTCTACTTTTTGGCTTTGGTGAATAATATTTTAGACTTTCTTATACACAGCTTGTTTTTGGACATAGTCTTCATTATTAGCTTTGTGATCTAATCATCAACTTTCATACAAGTTGAAAATTTGTAATCTCTGGAGCAACCAACAATAGGAGTGAAATAAGACATATAATGTAGGATTTATTTGAGAATGTTCTTTTTCATATGTGTCCTAAATAAAGTGCTTTTCATGTTATTCATTAACGTCATTTAAGTTGGAGGGAAGATGGCGAGTCCCCTCAGTCACTAGATTTCCTCAAGCACTAGAGTTCCCTTTAGAGTTTCCTTTTGTAGACTCCTATCCAATTATCTACTAGTCTGTCACTGTTTTTCTTTTAAGATCTAAGAGGCTTATAGCTCAAGGTAATATAGCAGGAAGAAGGACACACATACACGCACACACACACATGCTGGGAAAGAGAGAGGAAATTGTTATATCTCTACTTTGATAATTGAAAATATTTCAAGTTAGCTGCTTCAGAACAAGTCTTTGTCCTTGATCTACCCATCTTAAGATGTTCCATCACGAGTTTTCTAAAAATATTTCGTTTGTATTCTCACTGAATCAATTTCTTAAGAAGTCTTGTTTTTCTTTATCTTTCTGAGATATACTGCATTTTTCAAAAACCTCTGAGCCTTTTTAAAAAATTAAATTATATTTCTCTTAATATCCCTGATAATACCAGCTGATATGAGGATCTTTTAAAATTATTTCTATTTTATCCTAGGTAGTTTTCTAACCTAATGTAATCTTTAACCTCTCATCAGTATGAGCATAATCTAAGTGAGGTGAAAATCATCCCTTGCCTGAACTGCTTCTACAATTCTTATATTTTTAGTAACCCTATTCCAGATTCTACTGAGACCAAGAATATGATTAATTTTAATATATACCCTCCAAAGCCTAGCTCTTATGAATTCTTTCTATCCTTCAAGGATTTTTTTTTTTTTTTAGCCTATTTCTCCACTGCTAAAATGGAGACTTTGTGGTTAATGTAATAAAGTTCAGGTAAAATAGTTGCTAAAATTGTTGTAGTTTCTTAGTTTCCTCCCTGCATAGGATATGGAGAGTGTCATCCAAGTAAAAGTAAAACATACCAGAGATGAGGCAGAAAATTTTAGTGTGTTTTAGTATCAAAAAAGCTTCTGAATATTATTAGAAATGATAATTAAAATGAGGCCTCTTTTCATTCTAGTAGAGCACCTTTAAACGTTTTACCATGGAAAATTTCAAACTTAAAAAATAGCAGAAGGAAGAAAATAAAGAAATCCCTATGTGCACATCACACGTTTCAGTTTATGACCAATTTGTTTCATCTAATTTGAACAACTCCAGGCACCATATTATTTTACTATTGAGTTATACTAATCAGTGTGGGACAAATGCCCTATCCTTTTATGTATAGCTTGTCAAAAATTTAAATATTCAGAATTTTAGACTTGCTTGGCTTTGATTCTTGAGCTTCCATAGAATTACATTTTTCTCATTTAACTTATATTTTTTGTATAATTAAATTTATTACAAAATGGTATTTACTATGATCAGTTTATAATAAATTTAGTTATGTATCAAATAAAAGATATTATGAATGAAAACCAGTCTCTCTCGACTAGAAAGGCAGATGCATAACAAGTGAGCTTTGCAATATCTGTGTTAAGTATAATAGAAGCACAGGTTACTATGAGAGTAACAAAGAGCGTAGTGACCTAGCCTGGGATGGTCAAGAAGGTTCCCTGGAGGAGGAAGTATATGCATCTTAATGTCAGAGTAAAAGTTTCTTATGTAAAGAAGTGCAGAAGAAATGATAAGAGAAAAAGCACTCAGGTGAGAAATGATATGATGTGTGTATATTCTGGGAGTAGGGACAGCCACAAACGGGGTGGTACTGCTAGAGTCTACAGAGGCAGGAAGGTGTGCAAGATAAAACTGGAGAAGTACGTGTGGTCTGAGGCAGTTTATTCCAACAGGGAAGCAAGACACATACCCCCGAGAACTGAATAGGATATTCAAATATGGAGGAGAAAATATTACCACTGTTTTAAATTTTATACTGTATATTTCAAAAAATTGTATTTTTGTGCATGTTTCATATATATGAATGTGTATAATGAATTAAAAGTAGATATTGAAGGTGAGTGTTCATATTATTGTAATCATCAGAAAAGCTTGGATGCTGCTATTCTGATCATAGATAGCCTTGCACGACTTACTAAAGGACTCGGACTTCATACTATGGACACAAAGAACCTCAAGGACAAGAAGAATGTTGAACAAAAAAATCCATGACTTGCATTTTAGCTATATTACCATGATAGTTGTGAGAATAGATTTAAGAAGAGGAAAATTATGGGAAGGGAAGCTATTAGAAGGCTATGCATACATTCAAAACAGACCTTGTGAGAGCCTGAGCTAGGTATTAAATACTTTAACAAAGATGGATTTATTTAATCCTAAGATAATTCTATTATGCTCATTTCACATATTAGGGAACAGAAAGTTTTAGTAACTTGCCCATGTCATATAACTATTAAATAGCAAACTTAAGAAATTAGAAAACAGTTTCCAAACTTTTATTATGTGAACTTCTTAAGTTAAATAATGTTTTTATTTTTAACCAGGGGTTATGATGAAAAAAAAAATCCAAACATATTTGATGGGAAAGCTTCTATTTTTAAGGTATATACTCCATCATTGCCTGATTTACTAATTTGAGGCATAACTAAGCATTGAGGAATAAGATTTCTGCCTTTTCCCTGTGCAGAAATAAAAGTGAAATGGAATGGTGATGTTTTCTGAAATGGATTGATAGTTCCCTGAAGATATATCTATGCAACATGCTGCCTAAATTTTACAGCTTACCTGTGGAAGGCTAACACGGAATAAATTAAAACAATCTCCTTGGAGCTATTATCAGTTCTCTTTTAATCTGAAGAAGATGAGAAGGTGACAGCACATTTTATTTCTCATCTACTACCTGAAAGTCAAAATTAGCCACAGAAGGGCTGGGAGAGGGAACTTACTTAATGTATAAAAAAACAACACAGTGAAATTTCTTTGAAGAGTAAAAACAGTGAATGTTTAAGAAATGTGAAAGATTTTTCTTTTTCTTATCCTAAGAGGAAACAGTTCAAAATTTGAAAATGGAATTGCTTTTATAATAAGTATATTTAATGCAAATTCCATTCAGGACACAAAAGCCAAACAATCATGTATTTCTTATTTGATAAAATAGTAATTTAAAAGAGAATGTACATTATCTAAAGTTTTATAACATTGTCCCTCAAGGAGATTAAGATATCTAAAACCTTTGAAGTCTGCAGATTCTGTTTTATTTATTCACAAGGATGGAGTTCTTAGTTATCTGTTGTGATTAAGAAAATTGCCTGTTAGTGTTCGCATTGATTTGTCTTTCTCAAAATCAAAGAAACAAATGTAATTTGTTAGCACTTTATTATTGAATCCCTTTTAATACAGAAGTTAGAGAACTGGGGTCTTTAGTAATCTGCAAAATGTTTGAAGAAATGCTTTCAAAAACTGGAAAGAATATAAAGTTCAACTTAATTTGTATCTGTATCAGGTATTTGATGGATCTGACAAGTCTGAATTAGATGTCATCATAGTTTGTGCTCATTACTCTAGCTAGAAGGATCTTGTCCCTCCCTCCTATTCTGAAAACGAACACATTTAATAAGATGATTCTTTATCTGAACTAGGTTTTGATGAATTATATTTCACATTTCTTCTAATCTGGATGCTATGCAGTCTTCAAGAATCAGTGAAGGTTATCCGGGCATTGTGGTGGGCACCTGTAGTCCCTGCTATTTGGGAGGCTGAGGCAAGAGAATCCCTTAAGTCTAAGAGTTTGAGGTTGCTGTGAGCTGTGATGCTACAGCGCTTTATGAGGGCGACATAGTCAAACTCCATCAAAAAAAAAAAAAAAAAAAGAGTCAGCAAAGGCGTCACTTGATTTGTGAACTCTTTTCTGCTTGACCTTGCTTTCCTCTCAATTCTTGTCACTTTCATAGTCTTCTCCAGAAGTTTCAGCTGGCTCAGCATGTGCCAGAAGTTGATGATGTATTTGCAGAGACATTGATTGTCAGGGGGGCAAGGCATGATCTGGATTGGTCTGAGATCAGGCCTGTACCTCCAGTCACAAGAAGCTATGTATAAGAAATTATTATGCCTTAAAAATATGTTCATTTTCTATGTGTTACATTGTGAAAATGGGGGAAAAGTGTCAGCTGCATCAGTAGTATTACATCTTCCTTTTTTGTTTCAGAACCTAATATAGGTAAAGAAAAAGAATTTTATTTAAAATATTTTTTATTTACCATTTTATTAAGTTATTTATAAAGTATGCATTTTATTATTGATTTAATATATTTTAAAATATATACACAAAAGAAAATTTTCAAAGGGTGTGGAGGAGCACAAAACTAGAATCCAAGGTTTTAACATTTTCTTACTTTGTCTTATATTTTCCTGGTTATCCTAGCCAATCTCTACAGTGTGTATACCCAACTTTGGAGTCACTTGTTTATAACCTATGATCTGATATATTAAAAAAATTATAGTTAATCTTGTTCTTAAACTACTTTATATAGCTTCTAAAAATAAGGAAAATGCAGTAAGATGAACAATTATGATGTAAGGAAATGAACACTAAGAGGAAAGTTAGGGATGGAAATAAGTAAAATGAAACTAGAGATAAAAATGTATGTTTTATAATTTTAAATGTTTGCTAGCAATTGATAGTAAATTTAAATTGTATTTTTAATAACTAGTGTAAAGAGGGAAGCATGTTCAGTTGTAGGGCTCATGATGTCTATTTAGTATAAGGGATAAAACTCAGCAAAGAATAAATATTTGTGGCACAGAACACATATATATTTCATTAAAAGTAAACTTATTGAGGATGGTGAGGATCAAAACAAAGTAATCTTCTTATGATCTGTGTTGTGGTTTGGCTTGAAGAACAGATTAAAGAGCAGTGTGATTACTAAGAGATCTGGGGCCAGTGATATATCAGAATCAACTGATGGAATTAAAAAATATATATATTTTTTTTTCTGGTGAGTTAAATCCTCTCCCAACTGGAGAAAAAAATAAGCCTTAAATCTACTATTCTTTGGTAGCAGACCAGTCAACCTCTTCTCTCATTGAAAATTCCTCTAATGAGACACAAATAGCACTGGGATAGCAATGGAGTTTTAATGGGGAGAGGAGTATGCAGCATTTTATAATTCACATCTCCTTCACAAGATCATGGTCCCTATTAAACAATGGTGATTTTTTTCTTATCTGTGTCTTTGATGAGTAATTATTTTAACTAGTAATTTCCCACTTGCACACTACTCCAGACTAAATAATTTTAAATCTTTGATTTGTGGCTATAAGTTTTTTTTTTTTTTTTTTTAAATAGGTACTTCTAATAGGTACCCATTTGAGAACTACTGAATTTAAGCTATGCAGAGGCAAGCTGGTTGCTGAAGTTGGGGAAAGTGGCTGCAAAGGGTCTCTCTTTAGAAAATGGGGAGGAGATAATAAGTTGAGATGAACTGGAGAAAAGGAGCCAATACCCAGGGCTATGGTGTGAGGCATGATATGATGGTGCCACTAGAAGTCTGTGGTAGTGAGTATGGCCTGTGCAACTTTTAGAATAATAATATTTCATTTTCAGGTAATCTTTTCACCTCAGGCTTCCAGAAATTCTACTTCACTGTTTGTGTGTTGTATTTGTTTGAATGGTTCTACACGTCAGTGTGAGTGGGAGAAGGAAAAGTAGGTTAAGGAAAAGGGGTGGGCTGGTATGTGAGTTGAAATGGCACAGAACAGGAATGAAATAATGCATTGAGAAGCATGGTGATTGAAAAGTGTAGGACTGAGGCCAGGTTCCTGGAATCCTAGCACTTTGGGAGACCAAGTTGGGAGAATATTGAGGCCAGGAATTCAAGGCTGGCTTGAGCAAGAGCAAGACCCTGTCTCTACTAAAAATAGAAAAATAATTAGTTGAGCTTCTGTATTCCCAGCTGTCCAGAAGGCTGAGGCCGGAGGATTAGTTGAGCTCAGGAATTTGAGGTTGTAGTAAGCTATGATGATGCCACTGTGTTTTATCCTGAGGAACAGAGCAAGAAAAGAAGGAAAGACAAATGTAGCACTGATATGTGAAAGCTTCCTCTTTCCAAAAACATATTAAAAGGGTGATTTTTGAAAAGGTACAAGATATGAGTTTGGCTTATAGTGAACTATCATATTTATAAAAATTTTGGAATGAAAAGCCGGTTAGAAATCATTATATTAGATAAGGTAGAGGAATTAATGAATTGTTTGTCCTTAAGGTGATATTTATAAATGTGGCAAAAATTTCATTTTGGGGCCTACTTTTTAAAGTCATTGCTGATAAATATCAATAAAAGCTGTGTACAATGCTTACATATTTGACCTCAAATGTGGAAACAAATATGCAACCAGATTATCTGAAAGTGATAGTACATAATTAAAGTCTAAGTAAAAATTGAGGGCTAGGGCTTGGTGGGGCGAGGGATGTTATTTTCTCTGATCCAAATAAAGCTAAGGTGTAGGTTCTGTATAAGCATCAGTACTGTGCATTTATATTGACTCTATTCTGCCATAAGCTTTTTTCCCCCCTCTATAATAACAGAAGTTAAAGACCAAAAAGAACAACATTCTTATAGCTTTGTCTAATGAGAAAAGATAATATTAAAAAGATGATATTAAAGAGATGATATTAATTGACAACAGCCACAAATAAAATCATTCTATAGAACCTAAGCCTGAGGTTTATTGAGAAATTGAAACAGAATTTCTCACACAGTAACATATAGTTTGGGAACTGAGCGTGGTTGGTTTCATTTTTAAAACATAATATAGAGAATAATGGATCCAGCAGGATGGGAAAAAATATTGGGCTGATGAGTTAAGCTAAACAAACTTGTAAATTTTAATGCTCACAAATTGGAGCTGTCCTTAAATAATGCTTTGAGTTGTTTGTCTAACTTGAATTTCTTAATGAGTATATGCAAACTCTGAGAAACTACCCAACCTAATTTTAAAGACTCCTATTGTTTACAAAATTTCTTTAGTTAATAAACTTGGGGAAAGTATGTCTTCCAAATATCAACCAGACTTTTACCTTCTGTAACCTCATTCATCAATTTATTAATTTAGGAACTATACATAATAATATTCAGCTCTCCATACCAGATCTAATGACCAAACTCAGATTCTTCCATTAGGATTTGTTTATATCAGAAGTTTTTGTTATTTTGGTTTTTTGTTTTCAAATATAAAGGAAGTTAGTGAAAATGTCTCTCTTTAATAAATTGTGGGATAACTTCTGTTATTTGTAGCCATATCAAACATACTAATAATTTTTTTTGCTGTTCAATAGTCCTTCTCAAAGATAGTGCTGGATACAGAATACAGACACTTTAAAACTTGGTGCATATAAAACTGGTTTTAAATTATCAGCCATATATCAAAAAGATACAATAGAAGATCTTCCCTCAAGCACCAGTTACATAATTTTAGTAAAAGTTGCTTTTTTAGCTCCTCAGTTGTCTTAACTTTTCTCATATTTCTAACATTCCCTGTTAAATCATGTTAGCATGTGGGTCTGACTATGCCAATGATAAAAATGGATAAATGTGATTCCGTCCTTTGTCCCTTCCTCTCTTCCTTCCTTTCACTTTCTTCCTTCATCTCTCCCTTCTTTTTTTTTTACTCATTTTCATACAGTTTTTTAATCTAGTAGTCAGTAATTCTCAGACTCCTTCCATGTTTACAACTTCTATCTTATCCACATAGTATTTGCTATTGTTTGAATAATAAGAGGTACAAGAGATGTTTGTGATATTTTTATATTCCCAGAGTTGAGGTTGAATATAATTACTTTGGCAAAATTGTGGTTGTATGATATATTTATTTTTCTTCCCAGAATGTCAAATAACCAAAGGACCATATCTTTACAATGTGTGAAAAATACTTTAAGATAGAGATCTTTTATACATATATTACAATATAATAGAGCTTCTGTAAGTTGACCACCTAAGGAACTGTAACAAACTAGTCAACAAATGGAAGTAGTCAAAATAAGAACCTAGCCCAATGTGCTGATGTGTACATGTAGTGCATGTCTGGTCTATTAAAATGAGGTCATCTTGAGGTGGTCCATTTAGGGAGGGGGTCAACTATGGAGCTTCTACTGTATCCATAAAAGATCCATCAAAAAGGTGGTAACCTAGGATTTTTATCTCTCAAACCCTTTCAGCACCTCTGAAGAAAAGAAAATTCTGGTCACTGGGGAGAAAGCTTAAATAATAAGCTTCCCTTTACTTTTTAATTATAGCATATTCTAAAGTTATTGTTTAGTTGAAGCCAGTCATTTGTCCCTTATCTGGCATGGTAAACACTATCAGCCAGAAAAGGAGAAGCATGTTTAACCAATTGCTAACTACATGATAAGAGAATATTCATAATTTACGGCCTGTTAAACTGTACTCAAAGTTGAATTAGTAAGATACGAAAGAGACATAGGGATCAACAACAGTTGAGGAAGCTTTAGATTCAAAGCCTTAGGAATAAATTGAATTCCTGTGAGACAAAAGAGACACTAAACAAATAAACCAATAAATACATATTGTGTTTGAGAGTGCATCAGTTTTGGAAAGGAGGAATAGAGCATGATAAGGGAATACTTTTCATAGAACATACAGAAAAGTTTCAGTAAGAAGGGGATATTTGAGCTAATATGGAGCTTAGGGAGAGAGGGAAATTCCATACAGAAAAAAAGAAGTGAATCTCAGTCTAAAGAGTATTTGGTTTGTTTTAGGAACATGAAAGTCTGTACTACTACATATGGATGAGTAAGGGAAAGAGTGGAAGGATATCAGGGAGTGGAAGATGGGCATAGATCATGAAAGTCGTGAGAGTAAACTTTAATTTTATACTGGATGAAATATGAAGTGATTAGAGAGTTTGTGTAGATAGTGCCAGAAATGATCTTTCTTACTTTTTAAAAGTGTAACTGTAGCTACATGTTTCTTCTCTTGGAAAAAGGAATAATGTGGAAAGGGAAGTCCAGTGGTAAAAATAGAAGATAATACTAGACAACCAGCCAGAAGGCTATTGCAGGACTTCAGGCAAGAGTGAATGGTGGTTTGGGTTTTGATATAAGTAGTGCAGGGTGTGAAATGTGGTTGAAAAATGGACATGTTGGCTTGGCGCCTGTGGCTCAGGTGGCTAAGGCGCCAGCCATATACACCTAAGGTGGCGGGTTCAAATCCAGCCTAGGCCCACCAAACGACAATGATGGCTGCAACAACAACAAAAAAATAGTCAGGCATTGTGGCGGGTGCCTGTGGTCCCAGCAACTTGGGTGGCAGAGGCAGGAGACTCACTTGAGCCCAGGAGTTGGAGGTTGCTCTGAGCTATGCCACGGCACTCTACCCAGGGGCCCAGCTTGAGGCTCTGTCTAAAAAAAAAAAAAAAAAAAAAGAAAGAAAAATGGACACGTTTTGAAGGAAGAAAAAGAAAAGAACCCCCTGCCCCCAAAAAAACCCACCTAAAATCTTGGTACTGTCTTAACTAAGAGAGTGATGAAGGATAGGATGTGGAATATGAGTAAAAGGATCACAAGGACAGTTTTGAAGTTTTTAGTGCAAGAAATAGAGGATGGAGGTGCCATTGTCATACTACCTTGGCAAAAAGACTTGTCATGGGGAAAATTGCAAGGAGAGCATATTACTGGTAGAAAATAAGAATTTGTCATTTGTATATCAAGGTTGGCTTTTCTACATGCAAGTAGAGAAACAAAATAGACAGTTGGACATAAAGGTACAATCAGTGACAGTGCTTAATATTTATGCAAAAATAATTCTGATATTTGTTGATCGATTGCCTACTTCAATATACATGTTAACTGATACTCTTACAGAATTGGAAAATCAAGTAAGTTCTTGTTTTCCAGATGTATATTTGAATAGGGTATCTCTGTTTCACTTCAAAAAATCATGTATTCATCTCAGCCATTGTTGAAAACAGGGGTTATTTGGATTTCTTCTGCAAATGGGTGAATGAAGACTATCTTTCATTTGAAACAGAATCTCAAAACTTACTGATAAATAGCTTTATTATACTAATTACATATTCTTTATTTCCATAGTCTGTCACTGTGCCAGAGAGAAATTATATTCATCTTAAAGGGTTTGTTCTTCAAATGGCCATTAGGTCACGACACAAAAACTTACTTAGTTTGTAGCAAATTTATTATTTCATGATTTGTCCCCAGTATCTCTCTGGTGGCTGTATTTAAAAATCTTTGCTCTATAATTACTACCCTTTATGCATATGCATGCACATACATTTCATTTATAATCTTTAGACACATTTTTCATTCAGATATTCAAAAAGGATTATTTATTTAAACACTTTATGATTGCATGGAGCAATCCTTCAAGTATTCTTGTGCACATTTGTAAAATGAAAGTTTGAAAAATAATTTAAAGGGCTTGTAGTTGATATTTGGGAACTAGTTACTAAGAAAGAATAATTGGATGATAAGGCATTTTTAAGGCTTTCTATACTTTGCATGACCGTATGCTTAAACAAACTTGATACAGTTGAAATGTTATGTTTCTTTCCATCATCTCACTACCTTGAAACTTTTTTGAGTTGATTATTCCCAGTAGCATTCTTTTTACTTTAGAGGAGTAAGACAAGTATAGTAGTGAAGAGAATAATAGTCATCCAGAATAACGTGTTTTGATATCAAGGTTGGAAATTCATGGAAATAAAGATTTATGAGTTAAAATGAGTAGGAATGAATAAAAAATAATAAAGAATTAGATAATTTCCATAAGTATTTAAAAAAATGCTTTAAAAATTATTTGACTAAAATATTCTTCCATATTATTTTAATACCTTTTTTACTGTTTATACATATCAGTAAATTATCCTGAAGATTATATATACTCTAGCACACTCAGGATGATAACCAAAAAATTACTATGCAGTATTACCCTAATACATAGTATACCTTTTATAGCATTTTTTTTTCTGTGTCTTATCTGTAGAAAATGATACCATCTACTGGACAGACATGGGCTTCAATAAAATTAGCCGAGCTAAAAGAGATCA
>NW_003852459.1:198328-199611 GCF_000181295.1 Otolemur garnettii | reverse complement strand
ACATGCTTTTGAGCCTTTGTATCAGTATTTTTATGTAGAAATAGATTATGTACTGTTAACTTTGCCCAAGTCTCCTGAGAGCTTTGTAAAGTAGGTAAACAAAAGAGTTAGACTTTTCCTTTTGCCTGAAGTGAGTAGAAAGTGAAAATAGAGCCCTTCTTTGGGTAGGAAAAGTTTCAATTTAGTAAGCACATAAATGTAACATTATATGGCTTAAACCAGAGATTAGGATTGGAAATGTTTGCATAGTTTATTTTTAGCTTTTCTGTTTAAGAAATATACCCATTAAAAAAGAAATGTAGGAAGTAAACAATGACTTAGTAGTTATGTGAATGCTCAGAAAATTAACCATAACCATTTAGCCATAACCAATAAATAATTTTTTTCTCACAATTGTATTATGAATACTCTTATATTTCTCCTAGGTAACATATATTGGACAGATCATGGTTTCAATCTAATCGAAGTTGCGAGACTCAATGGTTCTTTCCGTTATGTCATTATGTCCCAAGGCCTGGATCAACCAAGATCTATAGCTGTTCACCCAGAGAAAGGGTAAGATTTACATGTATCTTAAAGTTTCAAGTGAGTTTTCTTTAGTCCTATCAGGAAAAAAAGCAGACATCATTTATATTAATATTTACTCTCAGCTATAATATCTGAAACAAAATTTTAAAATATCTTACCTAAGCAAAAAAAAAAAGTTTCTTCTCACTATGCTCATGTATATTTTACTACATATTTGACAAAATCATATTTGTCAGGTCTTTTATACATGTGTAAAACCAAATCCAACATGCTTCTAGATTTTCAATTTGAATTTCTTTCCTAAAATTATTACTTTCTTAGGAGTTCAATTATATGTTGAATGAGTGAAATAGTCATTTGACATACAACCTTGCTCTCTAATATTTGTAAAACTTCAACTTCCATTTACATGCCTATGATATCTATGAACAATCAACACGTTTATTCCCAGTATTCTTTTCTTTTCTTTTCTTTTTGTTTGTTTTGATTTCTGAATACATGTCTGTCTGCCTTTGTGACACTTCCATTTGGATTTTTCCTGAGCACCAAAACTGTACACATATAAAACTGCAATGAAATAATTCTGTCACCAAGTTCTGATTTTTTTTCTACTAAACAATTCTTTTTATCAATCTACCACTCTTTATCTTCACTGTCTTTACCCTAATTGAATCTGATTGCCTATATATCTGGAATACGTCCCAACTAAGTCTCTTAAAGTCACCAAAAGCTTAAATGATTTTTAAACCATAAAC
>NW_003852459.1:193674-194843 GCF_000181295.1 Otolemur garnettii | reverse complement strand
TGCAGCTGATGTGAAGAAGTGATTAGTTGCTCATGCTGAGCTCTGCCCAAATAGAAGATTCTTGAGCAAATAAAAATTGCTTTAAGCCTCTGAATTTGAGGTGATATGTTACACAGCAATAGGTAAAAGGAAGAAGATCTGATAGAAACTTTAATGTATGCAAAATTACACTGAATTTTTCTCTATGTTTATATCTTCTTCATCAGTTTGTAGCAATTCTATTCTTTCAGTTATTCAAGAAAAATCATTTGGTATCTTCTGATATTTTTTTTTACATACCCTGTATTCAACATATCAGGAAATTCTGTTTCATTGCTGTCATACTAGCCTAAGCCATTATCATTAGTTGTCAGGACTTCTGAATTGTGGTTACTGTTTTCTACCCTTTTACTCCCACAATCTGTTCTTCACATGGTAGCATAATGATCCTTTAGGAATACAAGTATTATCTGTAATTTCTTTGCTAAAAATTCACCACTGGATCCCCTTAACTTTGTATAAAAGCTTACATCAAACTTAGAGGGGTATTATTTCTTTCATTTAACAGAAAAGAGAACTGAAACAGAAATTTAAATATATTACCTTACCACAAATTTGATATATAATAGGGTTAGTTTTTTCTAAATGCCGTGAATTTTGCTGTATATTATGTATGTATGTGTGTTGCATGTAACATATCCACAATATATACTTGCATATATGTTAATATGTTACTGAATTTAATAAGCAAAAAATATCAAACATAGGAAAACAGTTTTTACAGTTTATGGATGAAATTATGACAATTTAAAGATTAGAACCATAAGTGAAAGAGATAATGAACAATGAAAAGTGTAAGGGGAAATAGGTATGGAGGTCAATAACAGAATCTGAGTTGGATGTGACTTCCCCCTCTGTATCCTCTTGCCTACTACTGCATGCCCATATACTCATGCCACTAGAGATTAAGACTGGGAAATTCCAAAAATAAAACCTGTGCATAATGTGCCTTAATCACACCTGTACACTTGAAAATGAAAATGTCTTCTTCCAGTGTGGTGGTATTTTAAAAATCTCTTGAAATTACTAATAATCAAACAATAAATCATTATAGCCTTGAAAAGGAAAATGTGATCATTTACTTGATTGTGAACGATTATTCTAATGGCAAGAATGAAAATAATTTGAGT
>NW_003852459.1:190413-193186 GCF_000181295.1 Otolemur garnettii | reverse complement strand
TATGAAAGACACTGGTAGGCACTGTGAAGTATGCTAGTATGAATGAGATGTTGCTTCTATGCTCAGAGAGTTTCCAGTTTAGACTAGGAGTTTAAATAAGTACAATAATTTCAGTTAAAGTAATATGCACATTTTATAAAGTAAGACTTATTTTCAGACATGAAATGACTTATTAATTTAACTCAAACTTAAATCTCATTTCCATATCTCAGGTTGAAGTAAGTTTTTCTAAGACTTATAAAATTATCTTAGGTTTAAAGAAAAGAATGATAGGCTGGGCACAGTGGCTCATGCCTATAATCCCAGCACTCTGAGATGCTGAGAAGTGTGGACTGCCTGAGCTCACTGGCTCAAGAGCAGCCTGGGCCAGTGTGAGACCTTGACTCTAAAAAATAGCCGGGGGTTGTGGTGGGCACCTGTAGTCTTGGCTACTTGGGAGGCCACTCACGAGGATCGCTTGAGCTCAAGAGTTTGAGGTTGCTATAAGCTAAGACACCACGGCATTCTACTGAGAGTGACCAAGACTCTGTCTCAAAAAAAAAAGAAAAGATAAAAAGGACAATGTATAGAGTAGGTAGTAAAAGTTAGGATAGTAGTATTAATGATAGTTGTTAATGGAGCCTCTGTGGAGGAAGCTGGAAGGAGAAAGTTTCTGAAATGATTATATTATATGAAGAAGAAATAGAATAATTAAAGAATTGGTAGTAGCAAAGCAAACGCCATTGGCAAGGGTGTAGGTAAATAAGATACATGGAGAGAAGGGTAAGTGATGTGACTGGAAGATAACTTGGGGCCCTAAAATGGTTTCTAAGGTTCTTTGAAGTAAGGAATGCTGAAGAATGGAAAGTTAAAGGGTTTTCTTTACATAGCAAAGCCTGAGAAGAAATAATCAGTAGGCATAAAGAGACCAACTGGGATGGACTTCTATAATCTAAACAGGATGTTTATAAATTTTAGGTAATAATATTTGGCAATTTAAAGGTAGCCAAAAAAGAGGGGAGGCAAGCCAAAAAGCAAGCAGGAGGTGACAGAATCCAAATTTGCAGTTGTAATGGATTAACTATGAGTTACCAGACAGGAGGTGAGGCTAGTGTTGGAATAGTGGGAAATGAAGAGCCAGAGACCAGGTGAGAGAAGGGAGATAAGGTTCTCCCTTATGAGAGGTATGAATGATCAAGATATCTCTATAATCTAAAAGAGGGATGATTTTAGAATTGGTGAAATTGGAAGAGAGTGTGTTCATGTGATAATTGGCATTAGTTTGTGGCCTTTTTTCTATAAGGTAGAGACAAAAAAAAGAGAGATATAGATCCCTAGAAAAATGAAGATGAAGATCTGTGAGCTGGGGTGTTCACAGGATCATGAGCATGAATTGTAAAGTTCTTAAGTGTGTCAGTGGTGGATGGAAAAGCTGTCAGCCAGAAGTAGAGCCATGAAATAAATTTGTTATGTAATTGGATAGGTGTTGATCTGGTATTATGGGTAAATGGAATGTGTAAACTCAGGCTGTGAATGTTTAAGTGAGTATAACTTCAGAGATTGTTTTCTTTCTTCCTTAAAAGGACTTTCCACTTTTATATTTGGTACAATGACATCTTCTTTCCTCAGACATTTAATGCGGTAACTATTATCTTCAATAGTCTTTAACTTGCTTCCTTCAGAGAAGCCTGTCCCTTTTGCTTTAAAATAGACTCAGATTCAGCTTGTTTGAAAAAATCTTACTAAGTGTGTCTTAATACTTTCCACTTAGAATAGTGATCTATACTCATTTTCTCATCATTGAACCCCTGAAATGTGTTTTCAGCTTCTGTTATCATCTAGAAATTAATGAATTTATTCATAGACAAATCTAGAGGTTTCTTTTAGGTTTTATACCACTTGCCTTCTTCTAGACATTTTTCTCCATTGACTGTACATTGAAAAATTTATTTTTTCTGTTAACCTTCTGACCCTGCATTTTCTGTTTTTCTCTGACCTCTTCCACGTATCTCCTATTAGCATCGGAGGTTTTTCTCTTTCTTCTCATTTGAGGCTTTGTATATCTTTCTCTCCCTACTGTGTTCATCTTTTAAACTGGTCTAATTTGATCTTTTTTACTTTAATCACTGCATGTACTATAAGATGTAGAAAATTTCAATAAATATATGCAAAATATATTTAAAATCTAATTTTCCTCCTTTTACTTATCTTTCCAGTTTCTTGAGAATCATTTATTTGAATGTGTAACTTTCACTGAAATTTTTAACATGTCTTCCTACCTCTGATCTACTAACTTAGTTTCACAAAGATTGCATCTTTTTTTTTACTATCGTCAGAAAACAGATTGAAACCTCAGATTTCCCGTATTTTTCCAGCACCTGTTTCTGTGTTTTGCATTACCACAAAAGAGATTGAAACCTTACATTTTTTGTAGGATTTCATTACCTATTTCCATCTGTCACCAAATACTGTCATTTTTTCCCTCCAGATGTTAATCAGATTTTCCATTTCACTCCATTCCAACTACTAGCTCAGCACTGATTTAGTAGGAGAACCTCAGTAAATATTATTGGTTTCTTAATTTTGAACCCCCAAAACAAAATTCACATTTGAGTCCACAAAACAAAGAAAAGTTTGACAAATATAGCTTTATATAAATATTATTTTCTTATATACCCTTACTTCTTAAAAGCATTTTTTTTTTTTTGGAGACAGAATCTCACTTTGTCACTCTCAGTAGAGTATCATAGCATCATAGCTCACAGCAACCTCAAACTCTTGGGCTCAAGCAATC
>NW_003852459.1:182252-189374 GCF_000181295.1 Otolemur garnettii | reverse complement strand
AATTAACACAGGTTTTTGGTGTTCTAGAAGTACATATTATATTTTCAAATGATCTTGGATTGCTTATGTGTGTACTTTGACAATATGTTTGACAATATACAGGTCTTGGCTGACAGTTTAATATCCATAGGGATAATAAGAGTATAGTGTGGCTTAATACTATCTCTTAGAGTGCAATTTTCATGTTAAGGCAAGGCAACAGATGTAAATCAAACTTATTCAATTTTTTGTTATAAGAGAAGTAATGGTGAATAAGATAGTTGCAGGTAATGAAACAAATTAAAAAACTTTCTATAATATTTTGAGAATTCTAAGTCGGCTCATGAATGAACTGAAGATTCTAGGCTCTAAATGACTAAAGTTTAATATTTGGAAAATTTCTAATTAGTTATGGGGAAACATTATTCTATGCCAAAAATACATAAAGTATCATCCATTCACTTAAGAAAATTGTAAATATGTGAATGACAAGTTGATATCATAAATATATCCATGTATTTGTATATGTATCTGTTGAAATCAGCAAATGGGCAATGAGGATATAAATATATATATATATAAAATAAGAAACTATAATATAGTTTGATAAGCATAACATGCTAAGGGATTATTGGTGTCAAAGCAGTTTTTCTTTGTGAAGAATTTTCTTCCATACCTCTCCAGTATGTGCTGTCCCAACACATAGTAATTGTTCTATATAATTATTCAATATTATAATGTAGTGAATCAAGAAGGAATCAAATATATACTCAAGAATAACTGACCTAGGAGGAGACCTTGAAAGCAAATTTTAACTTAAAAGTATTTTTTTAGGCTTACACACAAAGAGAGAACAACCTAAATGTCCTGTATCTTCACTGGTTCTTTCCTAGTATTTGATGGAGATGGGAGAATGAAAGGAAATGAGGAGACAGATACAGACTTAAACTTTTAATAACAGCATGGGCTAAGGGAAGCCTTATCTAGGCTTCAGCAAAGACCAAGATCCCCTATGGTGACATTCTGGAGTATTGTCACTTAAAGCATATTATAAGAATCAGATTAAATAAGTGAACACATGTCTGTGGTGGCTGCCAGAGCACCTCCTTCATATTGTAACATCACTTGCCATTTGAACACAATGACATTTCTCCTTGAAAATTTAAGTGGTACTGAAACTGGATCTGCCGCTTCTACCACTTACAAAACTTGACTCAAGATGGAGAAAGGATTTAAATCTTAAGACATGAAACAATAAAACTCCTAGGAGAAATTGTGGAAAAAAACTCTTGATATCAGCCCAGGGAGAGATTTTATGAAGAAGACTTGATTGGCAATTACAGTAACAAAAATAAATAGATGGGACTTGATTTAGGTGCAAAGCTTCTGCACATCTAAAGACACAATAATTAAATCAAATAGACAAGCTTCAGAATGGGAAAAAATATTTGTATGTTATGAATCTAACAAAGCATCAGTAACTAGAATCTACAGAGAACTCAAGTTTTTCAACAGTAAAAGAGCAAACAATTCCATTTATCATTGGCTAAGACACATGACGGAACCTTCTCTGAAGAAGACAGATTAATTGCTAATAAACATATTAAAAAAATGCTCGTCATCCCTAATCATCAGAGAAATGCAAATCAAAACCACCCTGAGATATTACCTAACTTCAGTGCAAATAGCCCACATTATAAAGTCCCAAAGCTGCAGATGGTGGCACAGATGTGGAGAAAAGGGAGCATATTTATAATGTTGGTGGGACTGTAAACTGATACAGCTTCTTTGGAAAGAAGTATGAAGAATCCTCAAAGAACTCAAATTAGACCTCCCATGGATCCTGCAATCCCATTACTATGCATCTACCCAGAAGAAAAAAAAAATCATTTTATCATAAGGACATTTGCACTAGGTTTTTTATTGCAGCCCAATTTATATTCACCAAGATTTGAAAACAACCCAGGTGCCCATCAACACATGAATGGGTGAATAAATTGTGGTATATCTATACCATGGAATACTTCTCAACCATAAACATAGATGGAGACTTTACATCTTTTGTATTAACCTGGGCAGAATTAGAGAGCATTCTCTTTCTAAAGTATCTCAAGAATGGAAAAGCAAGTATTCAATGTGCTCAATACTAATATGAGGCCAGTAGATAGACGAACACATGCCCAGACAAGAGAACAACTCAATTTATTTCAATTTGGGAGAGAGGTGAAGGGAGGAGGCAGGGAGTTTGGTGTGCTCCCACCTAATGGGCACAATGTAAAGGGTGTAAGACACACTTCCTGGGTACAGGACACAACTACAGCAGGGACCTTACTTAATAAATGTAAACATTGTAACCTAATCATTTGTGCTTTCATATTAATCTGAAAAAAAATATATACATATAAAAGTGTTAGCAACAAAATAATTGGTACAATAAATTTTATCTTCTAGTTATTTTATTACAAGTATTATTTTTAATCCAGTAAGGGTATACCATAAAGTCTTAAAAATCTTGACTTTAATAAAAATATAGGTATTTTTATGCTTTCTCCACCATGACTCTACCAACAAAATATTAATTGGATTTTCTGCTACAGATTTTTCTCTTTTGACATAGCTTTTAAACATGAATAAAAGTATCATCAGTATTAATTAAAAGTATTAATAGTCTTGGAATTCTGGCCACACCTCTCTTTTGTTGTTTATAAATCTATAACATATTTATGTTATTGTTGACTTAAAAATATGTTGATTAAAAAAATCAACTATGGGGCAATGCCTGTGGCTCAAAGGAGTAGGGTGCAGGCCCCATATGCCAGAGGTGGCAGGTTCAAACCCAGCCCCAGTCAGAAAAAAAAATAATAATTAACTATGTAATAAGTCAAGACAATATGAGTAAAGAGAATACAAATTTTTATGTATTGTTTTTCATGGTTAAATAATAACTAAGCTGAGTACATACAAAATATGAATGTAGGTTGTCTTTAATTTTTCAATATGTAATCTTACTTTTTTTATAAATGATAATTCACATTTGTTTATTCACATCTATGTGTATCACATATACACAGAAATACACCCTCATTGAATCAATGATTGCTATGTTTTTCTAGACGTTAGTCATTACTTTTGTCTGATACTTAGATAAAAACCTCAGTGAGCACAACCTAAGATTAAGAATGAATCACAATTAATAAAGAGCATGGATTTCTGTATTGTCCTATAAATACTGAATTTGTTAAGTAAATGAGTCGAAATAATACAGTGGATCACACATGACCTCCTTTTTCCTACATTTAATTTTTTTGACATGTTGCTTTATTTTAGTATACATTTTCTTTCTGTATTATACATGTATTTTCTTTCTTTCTCCCACATAACATTTCATTTTCTAAGATTACTAAAATAAGAATTTCTTCCTTTGTATGAAACCATATTTTAAGATGACCTCATCAGATAATTTTTTAAATTCAAATGAAAATAGTTGCATTTAGCAATCTGTGCGGAAAGAATCAAAAGTAATATGCATTTACATATTTTTATTTTTTTAATTTCTAATTACCTGATGATATAGGAATAACAATGAATAGGGGAGAGAAAAAAATCATTGTCCTTATTGAGCTTATAGTTAGTGGGGTAAGAAATAGTAATAAATAACAATGTAAATCCATGTTACAAAGCAGAATATGTGATATGATAATCTGGGAGGAAAAAGAACACTTCTTAAAAGACATATTTGAGATAAAAATACAGGAAGTAATTATGCAAACAGGTTGAAGAAGAGCGTGTCAAACATGAAATACCATGTACAGTTGATACTTTTGTAAGATTTCGAATCCATCCTAGTCATGTGTATGGCTGGCTAAATATTTTTGAAAATAACAATTATTTTATTGCAAACATAAACACATTGTATATTAATTTCTGAAATACATTATTTTTATTCTGTTTAATATGTTATTGCTGCTATTAATAATGTCTTTTTTGTGTATATCTTCATAATATTATAAATCAACAATTTAATTTCAGCCTCTTATTCTGGACTGAATGGGGACAGATACCCTGCATTGGAAAGGCTCACTTAGATGGCTCAGAGAAGGTTATCCTTGTAAGCATGGGAATAGCATGGCCGAATGGCATCTCCATTGACTATGAGGTTTGTTGTGTTTTTTTTGTTTTAATAGTATTTAAAGTGCTTTACTGATAATTTGCATCAATCCATTTTAGTGTTCAGTTATTTTCTTAACAAAATTGTCAAAAATAGGTTCTAATAACTTTTTAATTGATCTTTAGGAAAATAAATTGTACTGGTGTGATGCTCGCACAGACAAGATAGAGAGAATTGACCTTGAGACTGGAGGGAATCGTGAGATGGTGCTGTCAGGGAACAATGTGGATATGTTTTCAGTTGCAGTCTTTGGGGCTTACATCTACTGGTCTGACAGGTAATTTATTTTTTCATAAGTATTTCAGACTCAAAATGTTATTTCAGTGCCAGTTTCTTTACCCTTGTAGGATTAGCCATTTCTTAGCAAGGTCACAAAAAGGATCGCACAAAGCCATGTAATTTCCACAGAAAAGGCAGGCACTAGGCTATTCTAGACTCAGGCATTTCAATGTCACAGACTAAAGTTGGTTTCTTTTCCTTCTGTTGGGCCATCTGTTATCTTTAGCTTAAATAACTGTCTTGATTTTAATTAGTTGAAGATTGCTGCTCATGTACGTTCAACTTTTTGCCAGAGCACATGCCAACGGGTCGGTCAGAAGGGGCCACAAGAATGATGCCACAGAAACAGTAACTATGAGAACTGGCCTTGGAGTCAACCTGAAGGAGGTTAAAATCTTTAACCGAGTAAGAGAGAAAGGTCGGCACTCTTAACAGATTATATAAGAAATACTAATACATTTTGTGTTATTTTTCTTTGATTTTTAAAAAAAATTTGTCAAACTAAAGGCAAGGATTTTAATATAAGCTCAAAACCTAATTGCTGTTTATATCAATTTACTATAAAAGTTATATAGCAACTTAATGAAATTAATATATAACAAATAATACCTAAGTATATGTGCCTAGGATATATATATGTTAGATGTCCAACCTATCATGAGTATAGGTTTTGGCTAAGATATATAAAAAAACTTGATGAATATACTGATTTGAGAAAAAATTAAAAGCACAATTTGGAGATAGATAATAAAATGCAGTTGAATTTTTTTGATTATATTTTAATATATAAAGTGGTTATGCCCCAGATGTGATGCTGTTAGTGTAAAATATTGCTGAATTTGTCATTTCCTTTAAAATGTATATTTGAAACTGAAAAGAAAATGATTTGGATATTTAAATATTGTTTTTATCTCTATTAAAATAAATTGTAACTGTATATATTTTTTGTGTCAAAGGAAGTTATAATAATTTTGAAGATGGAGAGAGAATTAGCCTGATGAAATCTTAAGTGCATATTATATGTCTTCACTCAAAATTAGAATGAAAATGTAATGCCCAATGTATTTAATAGGTCAGGAAGATTTTACTCACGAACTTCTTTGATACTTTATCATATAAAAATACAAAGCTTAAAGCAGTACGTTATTTTTGGTGAATTCAGTTCATGTTTTGAAACAGTCAGATTATTTGTATTGTATCAGAGATTACAATATGTAAAACTTATTACAGTGTCAGTATTGAGCTTGAAATTCTTTTTATTTGAATAGTAAAGGGAGCAGAAGAATAAGATTTTAAAATACCATGACATTTTTATTGATGAATCTTAAAATTAGGAATAAAGTGAATATTAATATTAATTTTTTAATATTTCTATAAGGAGAAGTTTATTTCAAAAACAAAAGGAAAACATAAATGTATGTGTATCTTTTTTCTCTACTTTAGGGACCAATGTTTGTGCAAAGGACAATGGTGGTTGTAAGCAACTCTGTCTCTATCGAGGAAATTCCAGGAGAACTTGTGCTTGTGCCCATGGATATTTAGCAGAGGATGGAGTTACTTGCCTCAGGCATGAAGGCTATTTGCTATATTCAGGGAGAACAATATTAAAAAGTATACATCTTTCTGATGAAACCAATTTAAATTCCCCAATAAGGCCATATGAGAATCCACGTTATTTTAAGAATGTCATAGCCCTGGCTTTTGACTATAATCAAAGAAGAAAAGGTACCAATCGAATCTTTTACAGTGATGCACATTTTGGAAATATACAGCTTATTAAAGATAACTGGGAAGACAGACAAGTGATTGTTGAAAGTAAGTACGAAATTTAATTTTAAATAGTTTCGTAGAAACAGATATCATTTGGATTACTAGAGTAATAATAGTGGTAATTACATATAGCAATTATATTTTCCTGGAGTTTACATTCAGGAATGAATTTCAGTATATCATCTGAACCCCTAAATGTCAAAGAAGTAATTAACTACTATCATTCATAGCATGTATGATTATTAGCTTCTAATCATGGAATTTTCAGTATGTTTCATCATAATGTTTCTTACAAATAAGTGTATTAAAATGCATGGAAAATTATCTATCAGTACAAAATTATTCCAATTGATTTTTTTTTCTGCTGGTTGAAATTATATCCTTAAGAATATTTGTCCAGTAAGAGTCGTTAATCATATTTTTTCAAGAAAATATCAGAGATTTTTTTTGTATATATATATAGATATATATTTAAATATAGCATTCTTAATAAGAAAATGTTATTACAAAATGATCTAATGTTTTACTATTTTATGAGGCTTAATTATTTAAGCATAATATTTAGTGTGAGTTATCCACATAATTCAAAAAAACCTTTCCTTTTATCTAACTTTTATAAGGACCAGCTTATTTCTTGCACAACTTCTATCTCTATATGATTTCCATATATTCCCCACCTTTCCATTTCACAATACTGAGATTAATCTTTGTTCTTTGTTTTTTTAATTACAAAATAATATATGCATTTATTATAAAGTGTTCCAATAATATAGATTTAAATATGAAATTCCTATTTCATTACTGCAGTCAATCCCATTTACTTGTACTGACAGATGGCATGCCTCAGATTTTTGTTTATTTACATGTGTATCATTTTTAACTATAAAAGTGAATAGTAAATATATTATTCAATTAATTGCTTTTTT
>NW_003852459.1:180700-181686 GCF_000181295.1 Otolemur garnettii | reverse complement strand
AGTAAGCTTAACAGCTTCCCAAAACTTAAAGTCCTTTCTGATAAGAAGAGTGTTGATGTTAACACTTGTGATTTGGGGTTAGGTATCCCATAATGAATTGTGTCAACTTTGGGTAGCTATGCAGAAGTCAGGGAACCAGTATTTTCTGAGTGAAATGATAAAATCATGCATGAGTAAATGATGCATTTTAAGTATAAGATAAATCAATGAATTTTAACGTAATATAGAGTATGAAAAGTTCATCACTATGGTTTCAGATTCCATGCTACAAATAACCTGTAATTAACTATTATTTGTCATGTGTTGGTGTAGTATGAGAGAACATTCAGAGTTACTTGAAAATGCTATTAAAATACTCTTCTTCCCTTTCCAACAACATAAGTATGTGAGGCTGGATAGCCTTCATAAACTTCAACCAAAGCAACACAGCAGATAGTTTAAAGAAGCAAATATGAAACTAAATTAGATAGTAAATAGATTTTTAGAATTATAACACAATGTTCTTTTTATTATTTTTAAAAATAATTTTCTTAGAAAGTGCTATTTAGCACACAATTGGTTATTGTAACTTTTAAAGGAAATTGATAAATATTTACAACAATTTTTTTAAGTTAAATATTTAATATGGCAAATAGCTTGAGACAAAATCCACATGCATAAACTGTCTGGAGTCTTCATTAATGTTTAAGAGTGTAAAGACCCTCAGATCTAAAAGATTGAAGCTACTCTTCTAATGACTCATAAAATGTTTAGTACAAAGACATGTAGGGCATGAATTGATATGAGATGAAGGTAAAATAGGAGGGAAGGTTCTGATATTGAAGAACTTGAGCTGCCAAAATAAGGAGTTTATTAGAAACAATTTTAAGCATATAACTCAATAATTTTTTAACATGACATTACAATTTTTAAAAGTGGTATATACATATAGATAGCTGAATTTATATATATAAAATATATATATTATATATTTATTTATATATATA
>NW_003852459.1:176301-177985 GCF_000181295.1 Otolemur garnettii | reverse complement strand
TTCCAGAGCTCTCTGAGAGAATGATCCATTTTTGCTTTCCATTTCTGATTCCCTTTGAACGTTTAGACATATTCAGAAGCTTTGTCTTCTACGTCTGAGATCCTTTCTTTTCCCTCCTGCACTCTGTTACCAAGAGATTCTATCATATTTTTCAGATCTTTGAGGGCTGCAATCTCTTGCTTTAATGTTTCAAAATCATTGGTGGTTTTGTCTTTGAATTTGTTGAATTCTTTAGTGAACTTTTGGAATGGTCCTTGAATTTCTAGTTCTATCTTTGCCTCTATTCTTTTTATCTTATTTGCAATCCAGATTCTGAATTCAATTTCTGACATCTCAGCCATTTGTTTATAAAGGGAATCTTCAGTTTCATCTGCCACATCCTTTTTTGGGGGGTGAGGGGTTGACCTATTCTGGTTATTCATATTACCAACTACATCCTTTCTTGGGGGGGGTTGATCTACTTTGGTTATTCATATTACCAGAGCTTTTCCACTGATTCCACCCCATGATTATTTTACCCCATTTCACTTTTCTGCTTGAGGTTTGTTGAAGACCCATACAGTGTTATGGTCTAAGAGACTGGGGACCTGTTTGGTGTGGTGGGGCTAAGTGGCTCTGTCTTATTTTTAGCTGGTGTCTGTCCTACCCTAGTGATTCAGTTACTTTTGGTCTAAGTCTCTGCTGTGGAGAAATATCAGCAATTAAGTCTCCCCGCCCCCCACAAACAACAATTGGGCAAGGAAAATCAAACCTTCTCTCAACCATACACCCAGGGTGCCCCTTTGAATAGTCCCTGGGTTGTCTGCCCAGTTTAAGGGGTCCAAATCAGTTGTCCCAGTCAGGACCAGTTTCAGGTGGAAGAGTTTAAATGTCTCCAGCAGCTAGATAAGAGGGGTCTGCCTGCAGCTTGGATATAACTTGCTCCAGTGCTCCGTGAGGGCAAAGGGACCCACCCAGCAAATGGGTTAGTCTGGGAAGGTTAATACCTCCTTTGCCACCTTGCACCCAGTCACTTGTAATCCCCCAGGTCTGTGACCCTATTCACTCCAGTAGGCAACTGCTCCCGGGGTTTACGACTGCCAAAATCACCTGGAAATCTGCATCCTGCAGGAGGGCCTTGCATGTTTAAATTAGGCTGTGAAAGTTCTCTCAATTCTAGCCCCTCTCCTTCTGTCCTGGCTAGATGCCTCTGCAAGTCAGAGGCTGCTAGAGCTGATGAGGAACTCACCCCTGGCCAGCAATTAGAGTTTACACTCAGGTGTCAATCCCTGCCCCCCCCCACCACCACCACTGCCTTTATCTCAGCATTCCCCTGAGAGTGAGGTGCTCATTGGGAAATCTGAGTTCAGTCTGGCAGGGGAAGAATTTAGGTTTTGGAAGTTCTTGCCATTCCAGCCTCACACCTTCTGTCCTGTCTAAATTCTTCTGCAAGTCAGAGGCTGCTAGAGCTGATGAGGAACTTAGATCTGGGCAGCAAGCTATTAGAGTTTATACTCAGGTGTCAATTCCAGCCTCTGCCCACCCACCACTGCCTTTGTCTTAGTTACACTCCCTTGAGGGCTGGTGCTAATGGTCTCTTTACTTACGAAAGTTACCAACTCCGTTTCCCCTGTGGCTGCTGTTTGGAACCTCTGGTTGCCCAGAGAGACGGGACTTGCCTATCTGGAATGGCGTCAGTTCGCAG
>NW_003852459.1:173871-176030 GCF_000181295.1 Otolemur garnettii | reverse complement strand
TGGCATGCTAGCAGGGGTAGGATGTCCAGTTTTTAGGGGGTCTCTCCCATGGGTTAAAGTGGGAGGATGTTTGAACTCTGCTTGCTTGTTTGCATGGAGTAAACTGGGAGCCATTCTTGTGGGGGAGGGGACTCCCATCCACTTGGTGGTGGATTTTGTACCTTTTGATTATATTTTTGGGGTCACAGCTCGCCTCAGGAAGGTTGAAGTCCACTCTTCAATCTTCTCTCTTGGCTCTGCTTCAAACCATCAGCTCCCCTTGCTAAACTTCTGTCCTTTAAGCCTCCTTCTGGACGGGAGCTTCCGTAAAAAGCTGGCTGTAGTCTGCCATCTTGGCTCCACCCCCTATTTTTGAAACTTTTTCATCGATTCAAACAGAATCTGTGATTAAAGCAATAAAATCCCATTTCTCCATTCCCTCCCACAACCTGTAATCTACTTTCTGTCTCTGTGAATTTGCTAATTTTAGATAATTTATATAAATAGGATTATAAAATATTTATCCTTTATGTGGTCTGGCTTATTGCACTTAATATGTCTTCAAGATGTATTTATACTATCATATGTATTAGAAATTAATTTCTTTTTGTGGATGAATAATATTTCATTGTATGTGTATGCCACATTTTGTTTATCCAATCATCTGTTTATGGATACTGGAATTGTTTTCCCTACAGTAGAACCTCTGTAAGGAGGTATTATTCCTCCGCCCAAGGAATAATAACAAATTGATCGACATACACAGGTGGTCAACATAAGAAGTAGGCCTACTATACTGATATGTTCATGTGGTGCATGTCCGATCTATAATAATTAGGCCAACTTCAGGAAGGGTTGGAGGTGGTCAGCTTTGGAATTCTACTGTTCTTACTGTTTTGGTGAATAGTACTGTGGTGAACATTGTTTTACAAATATTTAAGATAGGAAGTTTTGAAAAAAACAAGTATTGTAATGCAGATTATATATGTGTGTGTGTGCGTGTGTGTATATGTTGTGTTTTATGAAGATCACTTTATGTTATGTTTGATGAAGGGTGAGGGCCATGTCTGGAGGCAGAGATGCCCTAGAAAGTTTTGCAATTCAGAGGTCCTCAAACTACGGCCTGTAGGCCACATGCGGCCTGCCGAGGACATTTATCCAGCCCGCCAGGTGTTTTTGTGGCCATTGCCTGTCCTGCTTAGCAGCCAACTCATTCTGGGGCCCGCAGTCTAGCCCTCCAACTGTCTGAGGGACAGTGAACTGGCCCCTTGTTTAAATAGTTTGAGAACCCCTGTTCCTGCATCAGCAGTGGTGAGTTAAATTAAAAACTCATTAGTTGAAGTATATGTATAAACAAGCTGTTATAATCCTTCTATCCAAAATCAAAGCAAATAAAATCAGCAATTTTATAATAACTGTAGATATTCACTCGCATATGTAGGGAAGAAGAGAAATGGCTAGGAACTTGAAATTGGTAAAGTTGAAATTCAAATGCAAGTTAGTTGTTTATTTCCTGTGTGCTAAGTGTCAATTTCCTCACTGATAAAATGCAAAATCAACCCATAATATTTTTTGTGAAGATTTCAGGAGAAAATGTATCTAAAGAACATATAAATAATAAGTGTATTTTTAAATAAAAACTTTATGCCACTGGATTAGTGACACATGTGTGGATCATTTAGAATAATTGTCTTTGTCCTAAATTATTTTTAGCATGTACATTAGAGTAGTTAAGCAATCAGAAATAATTACAATAATTATAGATATAAGGTAAGGTATTAATGTATTAAGGTTGGACTGTGATTTAAAAATTAATTAAGATTTACTTCTGGGTGGGCATGTCACATCTCCACAGGGAACGATGACACTCATTGCCCAGTGGGCAGGCATTTAACTAATAATCATCAGCTACACTCATAGGGTTAGGATAAGTGGAACTGACCATCATCACATTAACTTTAATTGAAATAGCTTTGCTTTTAATTCTTAAAAACAAGGTGGTTATTATAGAAGGTGGGCACTATAAACATCACAGTTCATATGTCTAGATCAATACTAGATGTCAGCCACACAAACTTGAGTGCACATGGGACCTGGGTGGGCGCCATGGGACGTGGCCATTCTCAGAGACAGGAAAAAACCTAGAAGTTGAACATAAATTGAAATGCGCCTGTTGGTGT
>NW_003852459.1:157632-173651 GCF_000181295.1 Otolemur garnettii | reverse complement strand
TTTTTTTTAATGGCTGAGGAAGGAGGAGGGAGGAGTGGGGAAGAGATTAGCAGAAAGAGTGACCCAGGGAGAGGGGTGGGGTCTTGGTGTGTGCCACACCTTTTGGAGGGGGGAGACACAATTGTAAGAGGGACTTTACCTAACAAATGCAATCAGTGAAACCTGGCTTCTTGTACCCTCAATGAATCCCCAATAATAAATAAATAAATAAAGAGAATATTTAAATAAAATCCAAGGTTAGGTGTAAAGAAAGCATTTGGTGGCTGGATACAGTGGCTAACGCCTGTAATCCTAGCACTCTGGGAGGCCAAGGCAGGAAGATAATTTGAGTTCAGTAGTTTGAGACCAGCCTGAGCAAGAGCAAGACCCTGTTTCTACTAGAAATAGAAAAATTAACTGGGCATTGTGGCACCAGCTATTCGGGAGGATGAGGCAGTAGGAGGATCACTTGAAGTCAGGAGTTTGAGGTTGCTGTGAGCTGGGCTGATGCCATGGCACTCTAGCCTGGGCAATTGAGAGGTTAAGGACCAAAAATGAGAGGTTATTCCAAAACATGAATGAAAGGAAGCGGAGTCCAGGTTCTGTGTGGGTGTCAAGGCCTTTATTCACTCCAGTGCATGCTGAGTTAGAAAAAGAAGTTAGCACGTGGGTTAAGATGGGGTGGGAATATAAGAGTTGGGAGGGTAGGGATTGGGCGCTCATTACTTCCTGGGCTCGATGGTTCTATTTGAGCAGGTCCCTACATTAGGCCCTATCAACACCAAAGTGAGACTCTGTCTCAAAAACTACAACAACAACAGAGGAAGGTATCTTGGATTTAAGATACAATAAAAGAACTGATAGGTTGCTTAACTCCTTTTTTCTATTAATACTTGAAACTTGAACCTCCTTTCCCTTTTTCAGAACTCTTTACTTTGATCATTGTTATTTGTAACAATAATTATTACTTAACTTTAACCTGCATAGTCCTTTATAATTAATAAACTATGTATTTATTGGTTAGGTAATAAAAAAAAACTTAAACTTCACTTTCGGGGTGGGGAAATAGACTGAAATGTAGATTTGACAATTACCAGTTGGGGGGAAATAGCATTTAAAGTGGAAAGCTGTGTTTGGAAAATTGTGTATGAGTATTTTTGCATTAATGAATTTTTAAAGCCTAAGAAAAAACTTGATTAAGATTAATCTGCATTGGTAATTTACATGAACCTTTGCAAATATTCTCTTAGCACTCCCCAGCCTAGAAGTTGCTATTCATTTAACCATTGCAATTCTTCCTTGAAGATTTGTATGAGAATTTATAGTTTGACTTGGTAGACCAAAAGAGAAAAACAAACAATAAAACCCAAAACAAAATGCCTGAAGTGAAAAGCAGAGTACCAGTATGTATAAATAAATGCAAGTAAGATATAAAATATCTTGGTATTCCATTTTATTAAATCAAAAAAATATATATTTCTTTTTGTCATACCTGTAACCAGCAGTCCAAAAGTGAAGTCATGGACACTTAAGTCTTTAAAAACATCAAATATCTTGAGAACCTTTTACAAATCAGATTCAGACTTTGATCTTTCATGTAGCTGAATATGGGGCAAGGATGGGATGAAGGCTCAGTCGTTTAACATCCCCATTTATATAGATTGAATGTTTTGCCTTGAGGTTTAAAACAATAAGATAATAAGAGCCATTAAATAAAATTCAGTATTTATTAAGTGCTTATAGTATGCCACAGATTATTAGGTGTGGGTGCTTGATGATGAAAACCTCTCTTTTTTGTCCTCTGGGAATTTATAGGATGGAAAGAAGAAAATACTATGGTTTACTTTTTCTTTGAAAAAAGTCAAGACCTCTAGCCAAGACTTTGTTGAAAATGTACACTCTAAGTCTATTTCTGGCCTTAAAAATATAGCAGTGATTGTTAAATATATTTTAAAACTTAAAATTATGTAAATAGCTAATTTCTAAAAATAATAGGGAATTTTCCTTGAGTGATAAACAGAAGAGAAATATTAAAGCAGTGGAAATGGCTGAAACATCAAATTTCTGAGACTCTAGGCTATGGATTATACAGAGAAAAGAAAAGGTTTAGAAAAGGGCTTCCTTAAATTATGAACAGGGGTAAGGCTGCCTCATAGGGAGGCAAGGCTGAAATTAAGCTATGCCATCTTCTGCTAGGCCAGTGACTTGTAGGACATTATTAACCCTAGAGACTTAGAAACCATGGAAACAGCCTTGTGAGGAGCTCTGATCTCAGTCCTTTGCAAGCTTATGTATTGGAAAGTTCCAATCTGCCCTTTCAGTTTAAGACCCAGAAACTCCTGACAAAGGGGAGTGAGTGCTGAAACAGAGGTTAAAAAACAAACAAACAAAAGTCCCTCCCCTAGAAAACGGCAAATTGAATTTCTGCATCACATGAATGTTTAAGATTTTTAAGAAAAACAACTTTAAAAACTCCACCAATCAGATGAATTGAAATGAAAATAATAGAACAATCTAAGAAAGCATTTTTTGGGTTCATCAAAGATGTAAAGGAAAGAAATACCTATAAACAGGAAAAAATAGTGGCAACAATGGCAAAATTATATAAGTAAAACATTATTTAATTAAAATGAAAACAACTAAAAATCTTGAAAATGTAAAATATAACTATAATAAAAATTAAAAGGAAATCTCAGTTGATAGAATAAAGTTTACATTGTACTAGTCAAAGTGAAAATGCTCAAATAAAATGCCAGTTCATTAGTAAGGAATTAATTAACAGTTAGAAATAGGAGCTCAGAAAACATGGGGACAGTGTAAAACTTGTAGTTTAAACTGAAACTTGTAATGTCAACTAATGTTGATAGATTCAACATTATTTTTTAGATTTTTTTATTAAATCATAACTGTGTACATTAATGCAGTCACGGGGTGCAGTGTGGTGTTTTCACATACATTTTGAAATATTCTCATCAAACTTGTTAACGTGGCCTTCATGTCATTTTCTTAGTTATTGAGTTAAGACATTCATACTCTGCTTTTAGAAAGATTCACTTATACCCTTGTAGGATAAACCATAGATTTTAGCTAATAAATGTTGACAAATGCAAAGCTGAGAAAGAAGGAAGGAAAACTGGCATTCAAAATGACAGTGACAGAGAACAGAGATGAAGAAAGATATGTGTCCTTAGTTTGAAAACACACTGTCAGTGTTAAGGAGAATAATAAAATTCAGTCAGTCTTCACAGTAAAATTGCAGAGCATCCTGAAAAGGGAAAATCTTAAGATGCTACCAGAAGCACTAGACAATTGGATAGAAACAGATTTGTCATTGGCAACAAGAATACAATCTTCAGACTACTAAAGAAATGCCTAATTCTACAGTGGACTGAATTATTATCTGAAATGAAGGGAATAATGATTGTTTCAGAAATATAAGATTAATAACAGTACTTCTATATATTCTCACTGGAGAAAAAAACTTAAAATAATGGCTTCAAACCTGATTGTAATGCATGTTAATACATTTTACCTTTTACATTGTGACTCAATATATGTGTTTCAGTTTTACAAAAGAATATACTTTTCTGCAGGGTTCATTCTAATGTTTCATTTTAGCCAATTATAGCATAGGGATGTTTTAATAAAATCAAATATTACTTAGTATAAATTCAAATGTATCCCTGTATTAAATGACCAATTAAGAAATATGATATTTAAAAACTACTTTTAAACTAGTAATGAAAATAAAAGGTACACAGACTTCAATGTAGAAAATTGCAGGATGTTTATAAAGGTGACCTTTACTAATGGGGAAAATATCATTTTCATGATAGAAAAACTCAATTTCCATAGCTATGGAAATTTGCCCTAAATTATCTGTAAGTTTAATTCAAAATGTTAAAATGATTTTTTCATGGATTTTCACATGCTCATAGTAAACTCACTTAAAAGAGTAAAATGTCAAAAAACGGACAAAGCAGTTTCAAAGAAATAAAAATTGTAGTTGATCCTTGATAATGTATTCAATATTGAAAAGGTAAAGTAATTAAACCAATGTAATATTACCAATGGAACAGTTAAATCAAATAGAATCAAGCTTTCAGAAGCAGATTCATACATACATAACATGTATGTAAATTTGTTATGAAGTACCAAATTGGCATTACAAATAGGTGGAGAAATAATGAACTGCACTTAATGAATTATGCTAGAATGAATATGAAGACAAGAAATAAAAAACATCTCTAGCTCAAACTGTACTCAAAAATATATTTATGTATATTAATGTATACGATGAACTTATTTAATATAAAAAAAATATAGACTATCTTTATAAAGTCAGGGTAAGAACAGATTTTATCAATTACATACACACACACAAAATGTTAGTTTGATATATTTTAACTCTTTGAAATTAGAAACTCTTTGCAGCACAAGCTATGAAGAAATTTAAAAGACAAAACAAAATAGTAGTGGAAGATATTTATAATCTTTAAAAGCAACAAAGGATTATGAATAGAGTTTACAGTTTATTGCTAGAGAGAAATAACATGTTATCATAGGAGATTTTTTCAGAGAAGAAAACATAATCCTATTATAGTATATTCAACCTTATCAATCATCAAGAAAACTCATAATGAAACAATGAGATTTCCACCCATAATTTGACAAAAATTTAAAAAGTGTTCATAAGGTAGAGAAACTCAAACTTTTATACCTTATTGATGGGAACAACAATTTTGTACAAAGACTATGAAGAACTATTTGTAATATTTTGAAATTTTGAAATGGTTCACATGCTTTTATTCAGCAACTCCCACTTTTAGAATAACTTTTCCAATTCTAGTTTTATAGCAAGCAATGGTATATTGTACAATAGTTCACAAAAGGTGGTGTCCGTAGCTCAGTGAATAGGTCACCGGCCATGTACACCAAAGTGGGCAGGTTCGAATCCGGCCCGGGCCAGCTAAATAATAATGATAACTGCAACAAAAAACTGGCCAGGCATTGTGGTGGGCACCTGTAAATCCCAGCTACTTGGGAGGCTGAGGCAAGAGAATTGCTTAAGTTTAAGAGTTTGAGGTTGCTGTGAGCTGTGATGCCACAGCACTCTACCCAGGGTGACAGCCTGAGGCTCTGTCTCAAAAAGAAAAAACAGTTCACAGAAAATTATGGTGAACTATAGGCAGCCCAGATGCGACACTGGCCAGACTGTTCTTCCTGAGCTTGTTTGTGTCCCGAGAATGTGGCCTGCAAAGGGCTTGATTAGGCTTAGAGATGGGGGTCTGGGCCTGAGCTTGCTCAGACCTAGAAAAATGGGGATCTCTGCCCAGCCCTGAGTGGAGAAACCCTGTGTCAAGATGATATATATTTAAATCTATGGTAAATAGTAGTACATATTGTTTTTGGATAGAAACATAATATTTTTTAAAATTAGTCATCTTTTTTGATGACTATGTAATAATTACGTGAGAGGTTATCTTTAGAAATGAAAGGCAATTCTGTACTAATTTTGAAATTTTTCTGTAAGTCTAAAATAAGTTCAAAATAAAAAATCTAATAAAAATTAAATCATTAAAAAAATCATACAACAGTGGCCTGGCACAGTGGCTCATGTCTATAATCAGCATACTCTGGGAGGTTGAGGCTGGTGGATCACCTGCTCTCAGGAGTTTGAGACCAGCCTGAGCAAAAGCAAGCCCCTGTCTCTACTAAAAATAGAAAACTAGCCAGGCAATGTGGTGGGCTTCTATAGTCCTGCCTACTTGGGAGACTGAGGCAAGGGGATGGCTTGAGCCCCAAAGTTTGAGGTTGCTGTGAAATAGAATGCCACAGCACTCTACCAGGGGTGACTAAGTGAGACTCTGTCTTAAAAAAAAATCTTACAACATCAACATCTTGCTTTCTCTGGGAAATAACAAAGAGAAATGGTATTAAGTGAAGTAATATTTCTAACTATGCATACGTTAAGTTTGTTCTCAAAAAACTTAAGCATTTATAGGAAAATGGTAAGGTTTGTTCTTATATTATCCCTTCTGTTCTGTAACTCTAAAGCATTTCATGAAGTAAAAATAAATAACTTTAAAGATAATCATTTGTAAATGTTAAGATTGAAGTAATAACTTAATTGATCAAATCTTATATATGTGCATGTTCAAAATTTGAATCCCATTAGCAATGCTTGTTGAATAATAAGATAGTTTCATTTTACCTTTTACATTTCTGGTTTATGGAGATTGATCTTTGTCTCATCTCCAGCTTAATACTGTCAACATTAAAATGATTCTTAGTTCCCATGCTTGTGTATTAGAATCCAAACTTGTAATGATGTTTTTGTAACACTTTATTTGTTTAAAGCTCCTGGTAGCAATGTTAAATGAACAGAAGACATCAAAACCATGGGTAAAGAGTACTTTCTATGAGGAGGTAGGGAAATTCAATAGGAGCATTGTGCTAGAGATGGAAAAGAAAAGGAACTCTTAGTCATGTGTTGAATGTCCTACTAAAGTTCTGCAAGTCAATATGAGTCATAGGACAGGTCTTGTAAGTAGAGAATTGACAAAGAGAACTCAAAATTCTTCAGTGGTCAGCATTAAGATTATTCACAGATTCAAAACTGCCAAATTCTTAATATACCCTTACGTTGTGCCCAATAGGTGAGAGCTTACCAGCATTAGGGTATATAGCACACCCTGGGGTGAAGGGCTCAGCTACAACTTGAACTTTACCTAATAAATATAAACAATGTAACCTAATCATTTGTACCCTCATAGTAATCTAAAATAAAAAACATTTAAAAAACCCCAAATTCTTAATAATATAGTTGACAGCAATAGAAAGAGTAGATGGCAATGTGAAGAAATATTAGAAGTTCTTATCTTGAGAATTATTTCTGTAAGGATACAGGGAGCTGAAAAATTTCCCATATAGGTGTTCAGGCTCAGGGGACTTCCCCGTCATGATAGATCTGAGGATTCCACTAGCAGAATCTGAAATTGCTGAGTATGTCCATGTGGAAGACAGTTATGGCCAATGTTTATTATAAAACTTGAACTTCACTAGAAACCTATCATGGTCTCTAAAATCATTATAGTTAGTGATGCTGATTAGGAATGGAGAGAAGAGTGGACAGAAAAAGACTGAAAAACTGACAGAACTACATGAAATAGAGCAGTTATAAAGATGCTATGTAGGTTTGAGGATAGTGATTCAGATATGCATTAGCATGTCTATGTTAGGTCACTGCCAAGTAAAGTCTCCACAGGTGAGTAAGAATGGGGAAGGCAAGGCTCCTAATCCCTGATTAGGGTCATTTCTCTATTAAATGTCATTTTAACTTTTATTAATTTTTTTTAAATCATAGTTTAGGACTTAAAAGATTAGTTTATATCTGTTAACTTTGGTTGCATAACAAACCATTCCAGAATTCAGTGGCTTAAAACAACAGCTGCTTATTTATCCTACTATACTGTGAGTTGGCTGGGTGGTTCTTCTAGTCTGTATCATCTTTTCAAATTTCTGTGGCCAGTTGGTGGGTCAGATGGTGGCTAAATAATCAGTGATTGTCTCCCTCATATGTCTGGAAGTTGGCAGGCTGTGTGCTGTGTAACTAGGCCACAAGTCTGTAATTATACATCAGCCTGGCTTGGGATCATCTGAAGGTTCCACATGAGAGCTGGCTTCAATATGTAGACATGCTTTATAAGCCTCTGCATGCACAGCAATTACTAATGTCTTATGGGTAAAATCAAGTCACATAGCCAAGTTCAAATTCAAGGGTTAGAGGAATAGACTAACCTATCTATGAAGGGAGCTTCAGTGGGGCTGCACACATATATAGAAGGGAAGAATTTGTAATTTACACTTTTGACAGAGTTGTACAGGTTATTATTAACCTACATCTAGATCTCCTAAATAGTATAATAAAATGTGGAAAGACTTTTACAAAGTGTCCTTTTTCTTAATCTGTTACATAATATGTCTTGACAACTGATAGTAGAGTATGACCATCATATCTAGCTTATCCACAAGCTATAAGTCCATATATATTTGATGGTGGAGAAATAAAATGAGATAGCAAAAGATTATTTAGTGGAGGAAAGATATAACAAAACTATAAAATGGTTAATTGATTTAATGACACTGAATTGATTCTTTCACCTTCTAGAGTGTAAGCTTTTACAAATGGAGCTCAGATGCTGAATTTTCCTCACAAGTTCAGTATGATTAGTTTCTATTAAACCACTTTAACTGACCCAGGCTTCTGTGTAAACAAACAGTATGACTGAATTTGGTTTTTCTTAAGTGTTGACTTGAATAAGGTAAGTTGTAAATGACAACTAAGGGGAAAAATATGTGATGTAGTGTTAGAAGTGGCATTTTTCATGGGAAGTAATAAAAGAAAGTATACATATTAGAATTTTCCTTTCCTTTTGAGAGATTTATGGCAAAAATTCAGCAGATGAAATCAATGTACTGTGAATTATAAATAGGTCTTTGAAGCCTTGGATGACAAATTCAAAATTTCTGAGAAAATAGTAGAGTACCTGTGGAAATAGGCAAGGACACAAGTAAATTCAAAATTCCTCTTGAAAGATGATTATAATTTGTAGAATGAAGTTGCCTGTTACTGTTTGAAAGGGCAAGATATTTCAAATTCATATACCTATTAAAATGTGCTCAGTGTTTTAGGCTTATATGCAAGAATAAACAAAGTTACCAGAAATAAAGAATGTTATTTACATATTCAATATGCTATTTTGAGCTTTTAAGTATATCTTATTTAAAATGCTGACAGAGACAAGAGAGAGAACATTAAAGAAATTAGACTAAAAAAATATGAATACAAGTTTCCCAGATCAGAAATCTATGTACAGAATTTTTTCATACTTGAGGTTTAAATTATACTGCTTTGAGGGTGACGTAATTATAATACAATGAAAATATATTCCAGATGTATTCATAGTTAACCTTACTTGTAACACCTACTATACATTAGTATGTGACTTTGATTGTCATTCTTGAAGAATAGGAGTCTGAAGAGTACCTTATGCCATATTCAAATGAGTGCTTTTACCTATTTGAACCTCAATCACTTATTTAGATTTCTACAAAGTAGAATTTGCAGTGTGTGTTTCTATCTCTCACCGACATGAAAACATGTCAGTACCATGTTGACAAAACTAATGTTAACCAGCACTCCCTTCCAGCTACATCCCATGATTCCTTTCTATTTCCTTAGGCAATTTAAACCCAGTGACTCCCTGCTTCTTTTCCTCTGCTCACATACAATATTTCTTGATGACTTCATTATTCATTTTGATACCTTAGTGCACTTTTCAATCTCCCCAATGTTTTAAGTAACACTTTTGATTCTTTTTGTTTTTACTTTCTATTACAGCTTGAAAATAACCCTGGACCTCATCATTTTTTGGTACTGCTCTACCTAAAGTTCTTGAATTTAGTGTTCCTTCCCTCTGAACACAATTTGATTGTATTACATCTGGCCTATTCTATCATATCAATTAGTCTACTTTTTTTCTTTACCTGTACTTCATAATTATAATCCTGCATTCTCACTTTACTCTTCAAATCTCTGTTGATGACATTCAATTTTTTAACCAAGCCTGGACCAAAAGATAAGACACTTCATGCTGTCCCTATTAATTTCCTATACTAAAACATACTACTCTCTATATTTCTGTTTCTGATTATAAAAATTTCTCACAAAAATTCCCTTCTTCTCAATGGACGTATTTTCTTTCTTAGAAAGCTCAATCATTGTGATGGTAAGAGACCAGTGTGAACTCCCTACCAGGGATCCTCAAACTTTTTAAACATGGGGCCAATTCACTGTCCCTCAGATCGTTGGAGGGCCAGACTATGGGCCCCAGGACAAGTCGGCTGCTAAGTAGGACAGGCAGTGGTGGCAAAAACACCCAGTAGGCTGGATAAATGTCCTTGGTGGCGGGCCACATGTGGCTGCAGCCCATAGTTTGAGGACACCTGCATACAGTCACTGAAAATTTGCTTTTATATATGTTAATGTGATTTCACTTTACTCTTATGTGAGGATTTCTTTCTATATATTTTATTTTACTTTTTTTCTCAATAAACTTTTTTTTAATGGGTCTCATAATTCTGTGACAGATTTTTGGTCAAGTTGTTTCCATTAATAAGTACTGATTTTAAAAACTAGTAACTTAAAACTGCCACACGAAAAGAAACAATTGGTCCACAAAACATTTTCCTTTCCTTCTGAAGGTTTTATGGTGCATTGCTATCATTAACCAGTATGTTACCATTAAACTTAAATGGCCAGGGTTGGCACCTCTGGCTCAGTGAGTAGGGCCCCAGCCCCATATACCAAGGTTGGAGGGTTTGAACCTGGCCCTGGCCAAACTGGAATAAAAAAATAGCCGGGTGTTGTGGTGGGGCCTGTAGTCCCAGTTACGTGAGAGGGTGAGGCAAGGGAATCTCCTAAGCCCAAGAGCTGGAGGTTGCTGTGAGTTGTGACGCCACGCACTCTACTGAGGGTGCTAAAATGAGACTCTGTCTCTAAAAAAAACATAAATGGCCATTTGAAACAGTTCTGAGACCGTTCTTCCACCACTAATTAAGACTTGGGTGGTAAGTATTATAGACAATATTCATTTAGCCTTCTGAGCTTTCTGGGCAGACTTGGTGACGTTGCCAGCTCCAGCAGCTTTCTTTTCCACCTCTTTGATGATACTCACAGCAACTGTCTGTCTCATGTCACAAACAGTGAAATGACCCAGAAGAGGATAGTCTGAGAACTCTCGACACACATGGGTTTGCCCGGAACCTTATCGCCGATGGTGGCATCACCAGATTTCAGGAATTTAGAGCCATCTTCCAGCTTCATAGCAGAGTTGTGGTCGATCTTTTCCTTCAACTCAGCAAACTTGCAGGCAATGTGACCTGTGTGACAATCCAGTCTAGGAGCATAGCCAGCATTAATTTGACCTGGATGGTTCAGGATAATCAACTGAGCAGTGAAGCCAGCTGCTTCCATTGGTGGGTCATTGTTGCTATCACCAGCAATGTTGCCATGATGAATATCTGTGACAGACACATTATTGATGTTGAAGCCCATGTTGTCCCCTGGAAGAGCTATGCTAAAAGCTTCATGGTGCATTTCAGACTTTACAACTGAAGCAAAGTAAACAGACTTTACTTCAGTTGTAATGTTAACTGGAGCAAAGGTGACCACCATGCTGAGTTTGAGAACATCAGTCCCCACTTGGCCCACAGGGACAGTACGAATACCACCAATTTTGTAGACATACTGCAGAGGCAGATGCAAGGGCTTGTCAGCTGGCCAGTTGGTGGCAGGATGCAATCCCAGAGTTTTAAGCAGTGTGGTTCCATTGGCATTGCCATCTTTCTGGGTGAATTTTCATCCTTTGAACCAAGGCATGTTAGCACTTGGCTCCCAACATGGTGTCACCATTTCAACCGGAAATTGGCATGAATGCTACTGTGTCAGAGTTGTAGCCAGTTTTCTTAATGTAACTGGTGACTTCTTTAATGATTTCCTCATTTCTCTTCTGGTTGTAGGGCCGCTCAGTGGAATCCATTTTGTTAACACCAGCAGTTAGTTGCTTCATGCCCAGTGTGTAAGCCAGAAGGGCATGCTCACAGTTCTGCTCATTCTTTGAGATACCAGCTTCGAATTCGCCAATACCAGCAGCAACAAGCAGGGCAATACAGTAGGCCTAAGATGTGCCTGTAATCATGTTTTTGATAAAGCCTCTGTGTCCTGGGGCATCAGTGATAGTCACATAGTATTTGCTGGTCTCAAATTTCCACAGGGAGATATCAATGGTGATACCACGCTCATGCTTAGCTTTGCGTTGTATCCAAGACTGACGCATACTTTAAGCAGCCTGTTGCCATCTCAGCAGTGTCTTCAAAATTTTCATTGGTTCTCTTGTCAATGCTACCACATTTGTAGATCAGATGGCCAGTAGTGGTGGAGTTCTTTCTTTGTACTTTAGATTTATGAACCACCCAGATTCAGAAACACTGGAGGATCAGTCTCATATTTTCATAAATGTGTACCTGAAGTAAGTCATTCCAATTCAGATTTATTAATTATCTCCCCTGTTAAACAATTGCTTTATTTTGGATGAGCCATTCTCTCTCTTGTCTCTGGATAGGTATTGAATGTGCTGTTTCCTTGGTTCACATGATTAACTTGTGTTCACACTCTAGACTTCAGTTTTCAGCTTAGCTTTCCCTCATACCCTTAGGGCATATATCTGTGCACACATGTACGGATTTCAAGCCAGAGATGAGTGTATTTTCCAGTTCCCAAATGCAATTTGTATCTTGCCATATCATAATGTTATTTTCTTTTTATCATTCTTCTCTCCCAGTAGCTTCTCTGCTGTATGATATCAGACACTGTGCCTTGCTCTTGTATCTCTATAGCCTTGTCCATTGCAGGTCCACAGAACATTGCCTTGACTGTTGTTGCAAATGCCTTCAGGGCAGTCTGACCCTGGCTGCAAAGTTCTTGGGACTTAATAAACCAATCAGCAAATATTCATCAAAGGAAATAGTCATATCCTCTCTGAGAGCCAAGATTCTTGCCCTTGTGGAATTTATAAAGGCGTAGGGAAAAATCTTATAATCAGAAATAACTTTGAGTTATTATGACACAAGTGTGATATGATTATAAACTGAATTTTGCAAGGACTCATAGAAGTGAAATCTCTTCCAGCCAGGATGATAAAAGGGGTATCATAAAGGAGATTATCTGAAATGCCAGGTATTTTTTGTTGTTGTTGTTGCACCATGATTAACTCTGACCAGTATCTATGAGGGTGAAACCAATGATTATTTTATAGTTATTACTATTTTCTGAGAATAATATTAACACAGCAAATATTTACTTAAAATCATCTGCTTATAGATGGCTTTTTAAAATAGAAGAGACTTAAGAATGTGGCATACTATTACATATATGTGCTATTCTTGTTTATCTAGTGCACACAATTTCTTAAGCATAGCATGTGAATCTAATCTATACCACTGTGAGTGCATAGGAAATACTTTTTTTTCTCTTCAGTATTAAGGTCCATGCAAAACTAATTGGCTCAATAGTAAAGCTGGAAATCATGTAGTGTCTAGATTTGAAGCATCCTAACAAAATACAAGTTTCATCTAAATAATATTTTTTCATCTGTGACTAAGGAGACCAAATCATAGTTAGTTTTCAAGTAGTCTAATATTTTTTGCACAAGATACTATTGAAATCTGAAATTATAACCTCCCTATAGTCTGTAATGTAAAACGATCACTTTTATTCCTTCCTTTTTTAATTTAAATATGAGGTTAAAGGTATGAATTTTGGAATAAGTGAAACTTAGATTCAAATCCAAGTGCCTCATTCCTTTTGATATGATGGATCTATGCCTCTACTGAAAATTAACAAGGAAATATCAACTAACAATTTGTGTGAGGATTAAAGAATTTCGGAGTCCATGAATCTGCTTAGCACAGTGCCTGCCACATTAATTCATCCAATGAAAACCAGTGCTTATTTCAGTGTTAAAGAAAGGTAAATCATAACTCAGCCTGAAGCAACCACTGAAGAAAGTTCATTGCTGTTCTGACAGTCACAATGCAGAAATGTGTTGACTGAATTTTTTACTTGATTTGTCAAACACAATTTTTAACATAACTCTCTCCTTAACACTTCATTCTTTACTCACTAGTAAAAAAAAAAAAAAGAAATAAAAAGAATATTGGTAGGTAAAACTACATCATCTATTGTTCAGTTTAATTTCTGAATGCTAAAAATGTTGAGGAAAATGAGAGTCCAAAGGGTGATCTAGCATAATTCCATTTTTGTTTTGACCAGACATAACAAATATCTAAGTTTCTTTTAGTGATTTTTATTACAGGCTACACTGTGTTCCGCCTGCATTTTTATGTTGAAGTTCTAACTCTTATCTCTCAGGATGTGAATATATGTGGACATAGGAACAATAAAGAGGTAATTAAAAGGAAGTAAGGTCCTATGAGTGAACCATCATTTAATATGACTTGTGTCTCATAAGAAGAGGAAATTGGGATACAGGCAACACAGACTAAGAGATGATTATGTGAAGACCCAGCAAGAAGGCAACATTCTGCAAGCCAGAGAGAGACCTCAGAAGAAACCAAGTTTGCCAGCAATTTGATCTTAGACATCTAGCCTCCAGAACTGTGAGAAAATAAATTCCTGTTAAGTCACCTTGTCTGAGGTATTTTATTGCAGTTGCCCTAGTAAACTAATGTAATATTCACAGGCAGGGTCCAGTGAATTATTTTTAGAGGAAGACATGTGGGTTGAGTTGGCACTAGTTATATACAGAATACCTCCATTTGCTTCCTTAAGGGAAAAAAAAAGAAATTGAAAATCTTGTTGAGTCTTTAATGCTAATATGTTCTGAGGTTTTAAAAGCATTAAGACCTATACTGATTCTGGAAGTCTCAGAGGCTAGGAGTGAATACTACAACCTAAATAAGAAATTTAGTAATGCTAATTTTTCTAATAAATGTCTACTAAAAGTCCACATAAATTTTATTAGCTTCTTATTCCAAAGGGTATCTAGTTGGTGAAAGAAAAGACACACAAACACACAGATCTACACACATAATTGTCTACTTTCCTTTACCATTTTAAACCTCTTTCAATGTCTATGCCTACCGTGCTTAGTAAAAGTCTTTTTTTCTTATCTCAAAGGCAAAAAATAGAAGTACTCAGTAAGTTTCTTCAGTTTCTTTCATATCTGCTTGCAGAATTAATTGGTTTCATTGGAGTATGTTGGTTAAGAGTATGAACTCTAAAATGATTCCCTAAGTTCAAATTTTGGCTGTGTGGTTTAGTAATTGTATAACTTCTACCAGTTATTAAGCTATCTACGTCTCAGTTTCCTCTTTTGTAAAATAAGGGATACTAATACCTACGACAACATATCAGGTGCATAGACCAGTGCCACCTATCCCCTAGCACTTGTGTATATGTATTCAATTAATGTTGGCTATTATCTTTGTGTGTATTTATTTTTATTTCTTCCACTTTTTATTTTTGAGAATGTATCCTTTCAAATCTAAACCTTATACTTACTCTGTTGAACCCATTGCCTACTTTTTCAAAATTTCTTACTCTACATGTTTTTCTACATTTTTTTCCCTCTGTGCCCACTAGCTCTCCTCCTAAAGCTACATACAAGCTCATTTCTCCATACTAAAAATAAAAACATAAATAAATCTGTCTCTTTTTCTGCTACCCTATCTTCTCTACCTTTCCTGTTATCACCCAATTTTTTGAGCCAGTAATCTCTACTTACTGATTCTCTTTATTCCTTAAGCCATTGAAATCTGTCATGTGGTTCCTCCTTGCTCAGATAATAGACTCAGATGGCTCTGCTTAACAAAGGCAATAACCTCATTTCTGTGTTGACTGCTCTCTGCTTCTGAAAGTCCATTCCTCCCTAGAATTCTTTTACACAAGTTTGTTCATGGCACCTAGTTCACCTCTTAGTTCTATTACTCTTTTATAAATGTTTTTGCTATATCTTGACAAGATGGTATTTCTTCCCTAAGAAGAATTGTGTGTATAACTATATTTTCTTCACCAAAACTGAATTGCAATAATTATTGATTATTATCCAAAGATTGATTCATATCCAAAGATTGATATTTGGATATGAAAAATGTGTTTTTTAAAAACTGGTGAGTTAAAGTGTTATTCAGTATATCCCTATTGTTTAGGTCAGTCTTTCAGACATAATAGGTGAACAAGAAATATTTGGCACAAGAAATAGTTTGATATATTTTTTCCTGTGACTTTTCATGTCTTACAATCTTTATGAGCAGGGGGATATGTCCTATAACAGGCTTCCTCAAACTATGGCCCACGGGCCACATGCAGCCCACAGAGGACGTTATCTGGCCTGCTGGGTATTTTTGCCTATAAACTGGCTCCCTGTTTAAAAAGTTTGAGGACCCCTGTCCTATAA
>NW_003852459.1:149422-157295 GCF_000181295.1 Otolemur garnettii | reverse complement strand
GCCTTAGCCACTTGAGCCACAGGCGCTGAGCCAGTATTACTAAAATTTTTTAAAAATCCAAATCTCATATACATAAAAATAAACTTCTTCTTTTTTAATCAGAAATGACAATACCTGTCAAATTTGAAAAATCAAAATTATAAAGAAAGGAACAAATTTATTTTGTAAGGAGAAAGAATACAACTATTTACCTTTATGTGATTGCATGCCTTACAACCTTGTTAGAGAATCTGTTTGATGGCAATAATTAACAGAGTGGTTGTTTTAAAGTAACCTAAAGCTTAGGCTTTAAATGTAACATTTGTGAATCAATGGGCAGATTTTAATGGCAGGATTATCCAAAAAATTGCATCTCATTTTTGAAACATATAACTTTGAAACCAATGAATTGAAGGCATTTTTTCTGCTAATAACAAAAGAAAAGGAAAACACATGTTGTATTCTTATTTATTTGGCCTACAACTTAATTATGATGTAATTACTTGCTATGGGAAATAAATTGTATTCCTATACTTTTACATGATATAAATTAACTATTCTATATCAAGAAAAATTTTCACTTGTGAACTCTGGGATAACATCCACCCCCAAATGTTCCAACGCTGGCTATTGTATATATGAAAATAAGGCCTTGCTTTTAAACTTAATGGAGTTTTCCTATCAAAAGTCCTTTAAATTTATTGTATTCATTCTAAATTTCCTTATTATATTTCCCACATCATAAAAATGTTCTTATAAAAAGGAGTAGAGAGTGCCAAAAGGAAGAGAGAGAAGGTGATGTGATGATAAATCTAGATTGGAATGAGCTGGCCACAAACCGAGTAAGGGCATCAGCCTCTAGGAGTGGAATATAAAAAGTAAACTCTAGTTTCTCCAAGGATGTAGCTCTGCTTACATCTTGACTGTAGGAGTGATTTTGAGTATCTTACCTCTAGAATTGTGAGATATTAATTGTATTATTTAAAGCCACTAAGTAATTAACTACAGCAGAATTAGGAAATAAATACAGATTTTGTTGCCTAAAACTGGGATGCTGCTGTAACAAATACCTAAAAATGAAAAAAGTAGCTTTTAAATTGGGTAATGGGTAGAGGCTGGAAGAATTTTTAGGACAGTGGTGTAAAAAGCCCAGATTGCCTTTATTAAATTCTTAGTAGATACATAGATACCAACGACTCTGCCGATGAGAACAGAGAAAACCTATATTACCTTAGAGAATATTTAAATCATCGTAAATAAACTTGTTAGAAATATGAACTTTAAGAATGCTACAGATTAGTTCTCAAAAGGAAATGAACAGATTATTGAATACTGAAAGAAGAGATTCTTACAATGGTTGGTAGAAAATGTAGCTAAATTGTTTTCTACAGTTATATGGAAAGCAGTGTTTGTAAGCACTGAACTTTGGGTGTTTAACTTTGGTTGTTTTTAAGCAAGGTGCTGAAGGATGTGTTCTAGTTTTCTTCCTTTTGCTTCTGGAAAACATAAAAGTAATGAGATAAATCAAGGGAAGAACTGTAAAGCAAAAAGGAACCAGGACTTGATGTTTTGAGAAATTTTAATGAAAAAATTTGAAGTTGCACTGTTAGGAAAGTATATTCTTGAGGGGGGTATGGTTGGAGAACTTTTTCACAGTGCCTCTTAAGGAAGAAAAACTAAAGGTATTCAGTTGCTTAGATGGTTCTTTGAAGTGATCCATTGTATAAGTGATGAATCTTTTCTACTATTTCAGCAGAACCTAAAAATAGAGAGGGAATTATATAGGAAATATCTTTGGAGTAGCCTTTTGTCTGTTGGAGCAAATCCCATGACATACAAGAAGACCTGCAAAGTTTTTGACAATATTATAACAATAGAAACATTGCCAACTTGAACTTTAAGGAACAGAGGAGGCAATGAAAGAAGGCTGTGAAGACGCCCCAGTTTCGATAGGTAGGAAAAGATCGGTAATACTACTTATCTGCAAACACATGAAAATGGAAGAATGATTCAGAGGGTAGATATGAAGGTATAGAAGGCAGAACTTGCAGTCACAGAGAATTTTTCTTGAAAATGAATGGCGTTTACTCTGCTGGATTTCAGAATTGCTTGGAACTTGTGACTCACTTTAACATTATCCTTTCTCCCTTTTTGAACAGGAATGTCTATAACTGGCGTCCTATACTTGTAGCACATTGTATTCTGGGAAGAGATAACTTATTTTCTAGTTTCACAGGCCCACAGATGGAAAGGAATTTTTGACCAGAATACATCATGCCTAAAATTTTAAACATAGTTGATAAAGATTATTTTGATGATGAAATTAGATATTTTTGAGTTTATAATATTTAGAACAGATTTTGTTTCCACTCACCCTCTACTTGTCTTTCTGGTTTTACCTTAGAAATCAGGTCCTTTTGGGAGTCTTTAGTCTGGATTAGGTTGGTACTCTGTGTGCTCCTGGCACCCTGACATACCCGCCATAGGGTCTTATGGTACCAGCAGAACCATCACAATATACAGGTGTCCCAAAAGTTGCTCCAATAGTCGCCATACATAAAGGTGCCTAAAACATAGCTAGTATTTTGTTAAATTTGGTAAGGAATATTTTGTAAATAAAGGTATATTTAGCTACAGTTCCTCATTTTCCCTATGTATGGCAACTTTAGAGGTGACTTTTTTATTTAATAAAAATAATAAAGTTTTTTAGAATCTCACTCTGTCGCCCAGGCTACAGGGCTGTGAGGTTACCATAACTCACACCAACCTCAAACTCTTGGGCTGAAGCAATCATCCTACCTCAACCTCCAAAGTAGCTGGGACTATAGGTGTGTGTCAGCATACCTGGCTAGTTTTTTTTTTTTTGTTCGTTGTTTATTTGTTTTGTTTTTCTATTTTTAGTAGAGATGGGGGTCTCATTCTTGTTTAGGCTGATCTTGAACTCCTCAGCTCAAGTATTCCTTCTGCCTTAGCTTCCCAAAGTGCTAGTATTATAGGCATGAGCTACTCCCCCTAGCCTAACAGGACTTTTGGGATACCTTGTACATACCCATTGAGTGCATATTATCGCCAGGCATATTTCAAAGAGTTTTGTGCAAACTAAATCATTCTGACTTCACAGCAATTTTATGAAGTTGCTGTCATAAAACAGATTTTAGACTTGAGTTGATGCTGTAAATGGGTTGAGACTTTTGGAGACCTTGGTATAGAATAAATTTATTTTGCATGTAGAAAGGATATAAATCTTTGAGAGTCAGAGGCAACTTTGTTAGGTTAAATAATCGCTAACAAAGTGGTGTCCATATCCCCTCCCTATTCCTGAACTTGTAAATTTGTTACCTTACATGAAAAAGATTTTGCCACCGTCTTAAGGTTTTGAGATGGGAAGTTTTTCCTGGATTATCTGCTAGGGTCCATTGTAAAATGAGTCTTTATAAGACAGAAGCAGAAGAATTAAAGAGAAACGATGTAATTTAAGAATGGCAACAGATGTTGGAGTGATTCACTTGGGAAGATGGAGAAAGAGGTTAAGAAGGGTACATGTTTCCTAGAAGCTGAAAAAAGCAAGAAAACAGATTTTTCCCTAGTGTCCCCAAAAGAAATGCAGGCTGGTTTTACTTTATTTATTTTTGGTTGAGTGATACAAATATTGGACTTCTGAACTGTGTAACTGTAAGATAATACATTTGTGTTGTTTTAAAATAAAAAAAGCAGGCTTGTACTATATTCCCTTACCTTAAGTACCTCTTTCCAACTATATTACTAATGTCTTTATTTATTTTCATATCTAAGTAATATGGTTATATTTACAATTCTACAATGAATCTTTAGCATTAGGCATTATGTATCAACTCTGAGCACTGTTATTGACTTTCTATCCAATTTCCAATCCACTTTTCATCTTAATATGCAATAATTTTGGAAAGAAATGTTCTATATAAAAGTAATCTTAGAATAACCCTTTGCCATTGGCCTAGGGCTTCTTTATCTGTTCTTTTATGTTGCATTTCTCTTGTAATTTCTGTATCTCATGTATTTTTTCGAAGATTACTCCCTAGTTTTACTAAAGTTTTCTAAGAAAGGATATACGGAAGATAAAAATTTTGAGTTGTACATGTAAAAACATGTATGTATTTAATCCTCATATTTTACTTGATAGTTTGTCTAGTTTTAGAATTCTACTTTGTGAATCATTTTCCCTTAGAATTCCAGGGTCTTCTACCTTAAAGTTATGCTCTTTAGAAGGTTTTGGAAACTTTTATGAAATCTCTTCCCCTGACTATACCAAAATTCTGATGAATCTTTGTGCCTATGTCCTGAAATTTTATAAACCCTGATGTGGACTTATTTTCTTTCATTGTTAGAGGGACGTTTGGCCCTTTTATTTCCTTTACTTTATTTTTTTCTTTAACTTGATTTTCCAACTCTTCTATTAAGTATGCCAGTTCTATTGTGATTTTTTCCCAACTTTTTAAGAACTACATTTAAAAAAGTTTTTTATTTGAAATTAATATTGAAATGACCTATAGGACTTAGAAAAATAGACTTGGACCCACTCTGATGTAAATAATTGGTGATTTATTCACACCTATGCAGGGGGCCATTGTCCTAAGACAAGCAGCCTCAAAATGTAGGGTTTTTTGTCTTTTATACCATTTTTTGTGTATAAGAAACATTGCCATCTGCAGGGTTACAGTTTGGGTTTACAGTTTAGGTATCAATGATTACAGCTTGGATCTCAGTGGTTACAGTAGCAATGGTTACAGTTCAGATAGCGATAGTCACAGTTTGGGTAACAATGGTTACAGTTCTGTTCCTGGCAACCCTAGGGGGAAGAAGGGTGCCTGGAAACAGGCTGAGAAGCATGTTCTCTGCCACCCTGGGGGGGGGGGCAGGCATGGGAACGGGTGGGGTTACAACATTTCCCATTCCTCTTCTTGGGAATTAAATCTTTAATTTATCTGAAGGAAGGGGGTCCTACTCTTGGGGGACTTAGGGCAGAAGTGGAATCTGGGCTAGAAGGTTGGCACATGGTTCCTCTTCGGGTCCTATGACACCCCCCCCCCCTTTAAAGTCCAAAGTTTAATTAAGAGTAGTTTCTCGAGGAGTTTCCTCAGGCTTCAACCGTGCATTGACCAGCCAGCTCCCAGTATGTGGCTGGAACGGGCATGTTGATTATCTTAAAAGTTAAGGAGCAGTGAAGTTTTATTCAGCCAGCTGTGATGATTCCAGGTGAGAATTCTTTTCATTTTCACATTGCTGTGCATGCGGTTAAGATGATGGTGTAAACAAAACATGGTTAATTATCTCAGTGAAGATTTTTTCTTGTTACTTTTCAGTTTTTTTAGGCATTCCTGCTAAACTGTAGAGAAGTGACAGAGGTTTCTTTGAACAACACCAGTGGCAAGAGTTGCATTTAATTAAGCTTTGCTTTCTGGTAGAGTTTACTGATTCCTATTCTTATGGCTTTGTTTATGCACATTTTTCTATAATACTTTGGCCAGTTTCTTAGTCTCATTAAACAGATTAATTTAGGAAAACAGTTATGTATCATTTTATGAGTTGACAGTACAGACAAGGCTGGGATTTAATACAAGTGGGTTACAGCCTCTCTTCTTTTTTTTTTTTTCTTTCTTCAATTTCTCTTTATTAGAGACAAATTATAGTAGAACTAACTCAGTTGTTAGAATAAACTGTATTTTCAGTATACTGATTATTTGCGTAAAGTGCAATAAGAATAATTAATTATTAGTCATTTAGGCTTCTTTTAAAATTGGCTTTACTGGAATTTTTGTATGGGATTTCAGTAGGACTTGAAGCCTTTTATGAGCCCAGGTCTCATCTGTGCTATTAGATACCTGTATGCATACCTGTATGCATTGGGTAAATTCCTCTTCTCTTGAGGTTCCCAAGCATAGTTCGACTCCCAGACCTATCAGGAAGTTACCTTCATTAATTACTACAGATCAGGAAATGTTACTGATGGGTATTTGGCCAGTTTTTCAGTGGGCTTTTTATTGGCTTTCTAAAGTCAACTTTAGTCCCTTGATGTAGTCTGGACATCTCTGGAAATGTTATTCGAGCCAAAGCCTTGGTAAAATAACCAGTGTTTTATCATGTCTTATAGAACAAAACAGATTATTATTGAACTTATGCAAATAACTGTATTGTTAGAAATTAAGAACACTTACAAATCCAGAGAAATCAAGGAGAGAGAGAATTACATGTTTTTAAATTCTGCTTGTAAGTACATACATTGTTTGAAAAGTTACAAATAGTTAAAACAAAACACAGAAAGAACAAAAAATATTCAAAAAGTTATAACAAACAAGCCCAGTTCTATGTAACTGATTTCTGTTCTGTTTGAAGTTAGGTTAGCAATATTCATGGACGTGTTAAGAAGTCTTATTTTTTTCTTCTTAACTTTGAACTCAGCTACATAAAAAACACCTTTTTAGATGAATTAAAATTATTACGGATAGTACATGTTAGGACAGATTAATGTGTTATAATATTGGAACACATATGTAATTATAATTCACACAAAATTTGTTGCCGTAAGGGTCTCACAGAAAAGTGATGTGGTGAAGAATAAGCGTGCTTATTGCAATTGTGTTTTAAATAAAGGTCTCCATCTGCTCGCTTAGGCAAAATGGTGAGCTTCTTTATTTGCAGTTGGCATAATATATAGGGAATTTTGTACATGAGCACAATGCAGCAATGTCCTCATTGATCCATTTAAACAGTTTATGACCACCTACCATGTAAGTAGCTCCTCCCTTGTAATCTGATAATCCACCTAACATACACCTTTAAGCATAATCCTTTCAATATAACCCAGTTTAACATAACTTAATGAAGAACATGTTGTTAGTTATTACTTTCTTTGATCTTATCTGATGAAGCCTGAGGCTACGGGGGAAGGAGACGATTTGAATGTCTGTTCTACTGATCATGCCATTTGGAGGCAGTTACTTTGAATCTTTAAGGAGGGCATAGAGAAGCTTCTTGGGTATGTAGGAGTTTGTGTGCAAACCTCTGCTCCCATGTAGGCCTTAAGTCGGGGGGTTTTTTGCTGGAGCCTTTTATAAGGAATTCTCAGGCTGGACTTCTCAAAAGCCTTTCATGAGCCCAAGTTTCATCTGTGCCATTAGATACATGTATGAAATTACCATTCTCAGACCTGTCAGCAAGCGACCTTCATCACTTACCACAGATCAGGAAAGGTTACTGATGGGTATCTGGCCAGTGTTCCAAAGGGCTTTCTCATAGGCCTTATAAAGTCAACCTTAATTCCTTAATGCAGTCTGGAAATGCTATTCCAGCCAAAACCTTGTTCATGTTAGGCTTGCAACTAACCTGGCTACATGGGATTTTGCCTCAGTTTAAGTATGCCTGCACAAAGTCTTTTCACAGCTCTTGCTCAAGTGGCTTTTTTGGCCAGAGGCATATAGGCGTTTTGCCTATAAAATTAATTACCATTTCATATTTGACAATGCTTTTTATATGCTTTTAACCAATTAAATAAGTCTGATTTGATTTTCTCAGGTTCAGAACCTGCTAGTCTCTGTTCATGTGGCTGGCGCCACAACTACAGTGCTATGGGCACCATGCCCCCTAAATTTAGAGTTTTTACTTTGGAAGTTTTGTCAAATATCGAAGGCTTAAAATATTTGTTTAAACAAAATTACAAGTTAAAATATTTTAAAGGAAATACATAGTCAACTGGATTACATGTAAACTTTTTACAAAATTTCTTCTATGAGTTTTGCTTAACTTGCACAGACAATCTATAGACATTTTAAATTTTCTTTAACTTTTGTCCTGCTTTTCACTTTCAAATAACTATTCTGTTTCAGGATAAATTTATTACACAATATTCTTTTCTTATACA
>NW_003852459.1:147555-149021 GCF_000181295.1 Otolemur garnettii | reverse complement strand
CGATTCAATTTGTAAAGGTATGTTTTCATTTATGAATGAGGCAATTTATTAACCCAGTATTATTTGTTTTAATGCTTTTTGTTGGCAGCTGCCACCTGTTGAGGCGGATAGACTGGCTGAAGATGGTCCCAGGAGGGGAGATAGAGGCAGAGGCAGTAAAAAGAATCAAAACCCCTCTTACTATGTCTGAATTTTTAGCCAGTCATCACTGTTGTTGCCAGATTACAATCAGGCAAATGTTAAACAGAAAAAGGAGGAGCCCAAAAGTTGGGTGATGATGGGGCATCAAAGAGTTAGGGGGATACCAAGCCTAATACCAATAATAAAAATGAAGACACCAATGACTGCCAGGCCAAAGAGGCACCAGATGGTCCGGGGTGTAAATAAATAAATAAGGCAGTTTCAGAAGGAGTAAAGTCTTGAAGAGTCCCTTGAAAGAGAAGATCTGTAATCTACTCACAAATGTTTTTAAGACTGTTTGTTTCAGGCTGGGACTAATTTTTCAATAAACACTGAACAAATAATCAGATTCATGAACAAAGTCTGATAGTTTACATTTACTCTTAACTCTTGTACTCATAGAATCAGAACCAAAACATATTTTATACACTGTTTTAACAGGCCTCTGAGTGATCTAACACCCCAGGGGTTGTTTGGACCCCCGCTTTTATTTTAATGATGTGTCTGGTGACAGGTGTTGACAGCCTGGCAACCTGCAACCCCTGTTTAAAGTTACTGTTTCTTTGGCCTTCCCTTGGAGGTTTTTAAGGGCTTTATAATAAATGATTTTAACAGTTACATGTTTTCATAGCAATTCTTGACAAATAAGCATAACAAAAATACTATTAATAGTTAATTAATGTTTGTAAACACCAGTTAAAAATAGATTTTAAAATGGTTTACCTCTGTGGGCCCTTTTTAGAGGCCCTGGGATGTTTTCTGGAGGCACCTTCCCTCAAAGGGATTACAGGTTGCCCCCCTCAGAGACCACCTGAAAATTGGCAGAACATATACCAACCAGAGTGATGTCAGGTTGCTATTTTAAAAAGTAAAGAGGACTGGTTTTTTTGGTTGTTTGTTTGTTTGTTTGTTTGTCTTTAGTCTCAAATGAGTAATTGACCTTAAGTTTTTTGCTGAGAGCTGGCACCTTATCTCAAAGTTATTTGTAACTTAGCAACCACAGTTTTTTTAGTAGGTTTAATAAACTTTGTATTAACCTTTTAATTGCTGGAAAGAGAGGATCTTTAACACAAGTAAACACAGAGACTTTCCCTGGATTGAAATCTAAGAGCAGAGTTTTCTAAAGTAACCTTGAAGGAACACTGAATAAAACACTGGAATTGATAAATTAAATACAATCTTGACTAACAGGTGTTACCCAATTTACTAATATATAAAGTTCACCAGACTGCCTAAACTGCAACTTTTTTTTTTTTTTTTTTGGCACAGCCTTTACTTTTTACCCC
>NW_003852459.1:146456-146969 GCF_000181295.1 Otolemur garnettii | reverse complement strand
GTCTAGCCTAGCCTATTGTTCCCCCAGATTCTCTAGAGACCCAGACAGACTTACTTAAGGTGCCACAATCAAATCACCAAAAATGGAAATTTTGGCAACCTGTGACTCAAGGTTTTTTACAAGGCTGAGCTCTCTGGGGTGGAGGAACATCTCCTAGGCCTTCCCCTGGAGCTGTAGGCCAGTAATGGGTCCAGGTAGGGGTCCAAGGGCAAGGATCTTGCCAGGGCCTCCAGATGAAATAACCTATAGGACTTGGAAAAATAGACTTGGATCCACTCTGATGTAAATAATTGGTGATTTATTCACACCTGCGCAGAGGGCCATTGTCCTAAGACAAGCAGCCTCGAAGTGTAGGTTTTTTTGTCTTTTATACCATTTTTTTGTGTATAAGGAACATTACCGATGGCAGGGCACCATCGACAGGGTTACAGTTTGGGTTTACAGTTTAGGTATCAATGGTTACCTGCTTGGATGGCAGTGGTTATGCTAGCAATGGTTACAGTTCAGATAGCA
>NW_003852459.1:137274-146375 GCF_000181295.1 Otolemur garnettii | reverse complement strand
ATGGGAATGGGCTGGGTTACAACAATATGAAGCTTTAGATTTTTAGGTTGCAATGTTCTCACTTCCAAGGTAAAGTTGTAGTTGTAGAAGAGCCCTTTGCCCATGAGGTGTGCTGAATATGAATATTCTCACACTGTGCACATAAGTTGATTGGAGGGAGGAGGAAAGGCATTTGCCAGGATCTCACCCTATGTTTCCCATTTTTATTTTGTGGATGTAAAAGCTCTCTGAGAATATGAACTATTTTTTTTGAATGTTCATATTCATATATAGATTCTGTTTTTCCTATATTGTTTTTACCTTTTTTATCTGACTTAGGTTATTTTCTGACAAAGGTTTTCTTTATGTACCCGAGGCTCTGTTTCCTTTTATTTAAGGTGTTAAATGGTGGGATGCTAAACATTTGATTTAGAAGCTCTTTATATATGACAGGGAAGCAGGGACTAACGAGGTGTTTGTCACATTTCAGTGGTCTGGCTGAGCCATTTCATCTTGTCAGCATTTTTAGATTATTTTCTTTATTTTTATTTTGAAATATAAAGGGGGTGTAAACATTTTTGTTACATGATTTCTTATGTATGTATAATTTTAAGTCAGGGATGTTAGTGTGCCAGTCCCCAGAATAGTGTTAATTGCCCTGATAGGTTGGTTTTTATCCCTCACTCTCCCTCCTTGATTTCTACTGTCCTTTACATTTGTTTGTGCCTGTGTGTGTCCATTATTTAGCTCTCAATTATTGGTGTGTACGTATAGCGTTTGTTTTTCCACTCTCAAGATACTTTATTTAGGATAATTTGTCACTAGTTCCATCAAAGTTGCTGCAAAGATGTTATTTCATTCCTTTTTATAACCTAGTAGCACTACATGATGTGTGTATACACACACATACACAGAGAGTGCCAGAAAGAAACTGTATTAAAATTGTAATACTCAAGTCACTGTATTAAAATTGTGATACTCAAGTCACCTTTGACTTCTGTAATTAGATGAAATACAAGATACGATATACAAGATAACAAACATTATTGATTATTGCAGTTTTATATAGCTTTTTCCTTTCTTAAAATGTGTATACATTTTTTGGCACCCTCTCTGTGTGTGTGTGTATATATATATTTATATATATACTTCACATTTTCTTTATCCATTCATACTGGGCACTTAGGATGATTCCACATCTTTGTAATTGTGAATCATACTATGCTAAACAGTCAGGTGTAGGTGGTTATTAAATGACTTATTTTTCTTTTGTTAGATTACCAATAGTATTATTCCTGGCTCAAATGGTAAGTCTATACTTATTTTCTTTGAAGAATCTTCATACTGTCTTCCATAGAAGTTGTACAAATTTGGAGTCTCACCAAGAGCATATGAAATATTCTTTTCTCTCTGTATCCATACTGGCATCTATTTTTTTTTTTTTTTTACTTTTTAATAATGAACATTCTCACAGGGGTGAGTTGCATTGTCCTGTGATTAGTGGTGTTGAGCAGTTTTTTTCATATGATTGTGGGCCATTTGTCTATCTTCTTTTGAAAAACTTCTGTTCATGTCTTTTGTCTACTTGTTTTTTAATAGGGTTATTATTCTCACAACTGATTTATTTGAGCTTTTTGTAGATTCCATTTTTTGGATGTATAGTTTGTGAATATTTTCTCTCATTCTTTAAGTTGTCTCTACTTTTAGATTATTTCCTTTACTGTGTAAAATCTTTATAATTTAATTATCATTTATTTATATTTCTTGTTGCTATATGTGCCTTTGAAGTATTAGTTATAAATTCTTTGATGAGGCCTATGTTTATAAGAGTTTTTCCTATGTTTTCTTTTAGAATTCTTATGGCTTAATGACTTACATTTAAGTCTTTAATTCATTTTGAATGAATTTGTATACAGGGTGAGAGATGGGGTACTGTTTCATCCCTCTTTGTGTGCATATCCAATTATCCCTGTACCATTTAATCAATAGAATAATCCTTTCCCCAATATATAGTTATGTCTGCTTTGTCAAAGAGCAGTGGGTCGTAGCTACATGATTTTATTTCTTGGTTCTCTATTTTGTTTTATTGGTCTGTATCTCCACTATTATACCAGTACCATGCTGTTTTGGTTACTATACCATTGTACACATATTATAATTTGATGTCAGGTAATGTGATGCCTCCAGATTTGTTCTTTTTGCTTAAGACTGCTTTGGCTATTTGGACTCTTTTTTGGTTCTGAATGAAAATTAGGATTATTTATTGTAGATTGGTAAATGTAAATATTAGTATTTTCATGGGAGTTGCATTAGGTCTATAAATCATTTGAGATGTGTGGACATCTTAATCATGTTGGCTATATCAATTCATGAGCATGGGATATTTTTCCATTTTTTTGTGTTATCTACAATTTCTTTTCTTCAGTGTGTTACAGTTGTCTTTGTAGAGATCTTTCACTACAAGGTTAAGTATGTTCTTAGGTATTTATTTTCTTTGTAGCTCTCGTAAATAGTATTGAGTTGTTGATTTGATTCTCAGTTTAACTGTTGTTAGTATGTAGAAATTCTGATTTGTGTATATTGATTTTGTAATCTGAGACTTCAATGAATTTATTAATTACTTCTAGGGGTCTTTTAGTGGAGTCTTTAGGACTTTCTATAATAGATGTAAGATCATATTGTCAGCAAACATAGATCATTTGAATTCTTCTTTCCCTGTTTGGATGACCTTTGTTTCCTTCTCTTGTCTGATTGCTCTGGCACAGGGCTCCTCAAACTTTTTAAACAGGGGGCTGGTTCACTGTCCCTCAGACCATTGGAGGGCCAGACTGCAGGCCCTGGGACGAGTTGGCTGCTAAGCAGGACAGGCAGCAGCGGCAAAAACACCCAGTGGGGCGGATAAATGTCCTAGGTGGGCTGCATGTTACACATGGGCCATAGTTTGAGGACACCTGGCTAGGATGTCCAGTACTACGTTGAATAGAAATGTAGAGAGTGGGCACCTTTGTCTTGTTCTCCAGGTTTTAGGGGGAGTACTCTCAACTTTTTGCCATTCAGTATGATGTTGGCTGTGTATTTGTCATATAAGACTTTTTGTTTGTTTGTTTCTTTTTGTCTTGCAGTTTTTGGCTGGGGCTGGGTTTGAACCTGCCACCTCCAGTATATGGGGCCAGCGCCCTACTCCTTTGAGCCACAGGTGCTGCCTTGTCATATCTTTTATAATATTGAGATATGTTCCTTCTGGGCCTTGTTTGTTAAAAGTTTTTGTCATGAATGGGTGCTGGATTTTATCAAATACTTTTCTGCTCATCATACAGTCTTTGGTTTTGCTTCTATTTGTATGGTGAATCACATTTATTGATTTGTATGTGTTGAACAATCCTTGTATGCCTGGGATGAAACCCACTTGGTTGTGATGAATTATCTTTATTAATATGCTGTTGAATTTAGTTTGCTAGTGTCTTGTTGATATTTTTTTCATTTATATTCATAAGGGATATGAGTCTGTAGTTTTCATTTTTGTTGTAGTGTTTTCTGGCTTTGGTATCAAGATGATATAGGTTCACAGGATGGAAGGATTAGGGAGGATTTTCTCCTTATTAATGTCATAGAGTTATTTCTATAGGATAGGTGCAATTTCTTTTTTGCAGGTCTGATGGAATTTAGTTGTGAATCTGCCTGGTGTGGGGATTTTTAAGTGGGTTGGTAAGACCATTCATGTTTAGTGTTAATATTGATATTTTGGATACGATTCTGTTCATCATGATGGATGATAATTTGTTTTCCCTCTCATGCTCTTGTTTCATAAGAGCTGTGAGCTTTCACTTTTAGATAATTTTTATGTCACTTGGTATCTCCAGTGCTGTTTCACATATACTATACTTTAGAACATTTTCTCTAGGCAATTGATCGTCCACACCCACTTGAGAACTGCCCCACCCAGATCCACAGGCAGCAGTTTCATGGCCAATATGGCTTGAATATAGCCCCACCCATGCCTTCCTTTCCAGTGCTTGACATCCCCAGTCACCTTAGGGCTTCCCTGCTTAAGCCCATGGGCAGCAGTGGTTGTTAGCCAGGCACTGCTTGAGAACAGCTCCACCCACATTGACAGGAAGTGGTGATTATTGGCCTGCCTGGGTTGCCTGGTAGCAGTGGGGGTAGAAACCCTGACTTATGGGATTCACAGGAGTATCAGCTTTCCCCACTCCCTCCATCTGGCAGGGGTTATGGGGTGGCAGTAGCAGGGGATCTGACCCATGGTTGAGGTGGTGCTCTGAGTCTAGGATTTGAAAATGGTTCCAGCCAAAGCACCCAGTGGGTCACCTCTGTGTCCTCTCTCCAAAGAAATGCTGCTGCAGTCTCCAGACAGCCCCCCTCTATCTATCTTGTGGCCTTTTGCACTGGGATCCATCTTGCAGCTTGGATAATAATGATTGTGGGGAAAGTATGGAACCCTGGAGTTATCTCCTTTGTTCCTTCTCCGTGTGTGAGGTCATCTTCCCTAGGTACCACCAACCCACAGAGCAAGTCATCTCTTTTCCCTCCTTCTTCTCTTTGGGTGTCTCCTGTTGCCTCTTTTTTGATTCCTGTCTCTTAGACAGTCATTCTGAGTGTGGATATCCACTTGCCACCTTCAGTCTTCTACCTGAGGGTGGGGTGTGCAGGATGCTTCTAGCCCACCATCTTAATCCCTCTCTCCTCTAAGCCTAAGATTATTTTCTTAGGCTAGTTTATGTGTCCTGATTAAAGTCTTCTAGTCTCTTCCTGAACAAAATACTTTTGGCTGTCATTGGTGCAGAGGTGTCCAACCTTTCTTTTTCTTCTATTGCACATTAGAAGAAGAGTTGTTTTGGCTCACATGTTAAATACACAAACACTAAAGAAAGTTGATTAGAAGGAAAAGTCCGTACATACTCCTTGTATAGATGCTGATCAGTTTCACAGATCCCTTTGTGATCTTTTCTGTATTTCATAGTTTTTAGAAACCATTTTGACTGTATTTCTGAAACTTAAAATGGCCAGGTAAAAGTGTTATAAAAAATATATGGACATATAAAAAATTCAGAAGCAAGATTGCAGACAATTTGGATGAATAAAGTAAAGTTATGTTTTGTTTAATTTTTGGAAGATATTTTGGTGGAGGCTGTGTGAACTGCAGTTTCAGAAGACCAAATAATTTATTTACAGATATAAAAGGGTTAAAAAATTGGAATTGATTATAACCCTCTAAGGAGCAAAATGTCATTTAATCATATCCAGTGTGAGTCATGCTATATAAAAAAGTCACTGTGTCTTAATTATTAAATTTATTTTGATTTTTTCCCTTAAATTCAGATATACTTTCAAAAAAATGGTGTCAAGTAACAAAAGCAATATATAACAAATATAACAAATATACATAAATATTTGAGCCTAAGTATTTCAATATTTGAGGCCAGAAGAAGTCTGATTTGATTCTTCAATTTTCATGTAGGTTTTTTAGCTCATTAGAGAACTTATGAATTCCTGTTGTTTTAAAACACTGCACTTCTTGATAAAAGAGACCTGTAAAAGAACACAGGAAAAATTTTAACTTTAAGAACCTTAAGTATTATGTTTACAGGAAAGTAAAGTAAATTCATAAATAATTATAAAATAAGGCAGAATGTAATTAATGTCCTAAAGGAGCTACAAAGCATAGATGTGAGAGAAATGAGAAATCATTTTCAGTTTGAGAAGTGAGCAAAGACATAAGGTTAGAGCTAGTTTGAGAAGTGAGCAAAGACATAAGGTTAGAGCTGAATTGTTCTAAAGAAAGTGAAATGAGCTGTGTAACTGGATAAGGAGTTATGTGTGAGGGGAAACAGAACACTTAGATTCTGAAAGGTATTCAGACTAAGTTCATGGAATTTTCAAATGTTTTCCAGTAGGGCAAACAAAGATGCTATAGTCTATAGAGCAGAAAAATTATATGAAGACAATAGAATTTAGAAAATAAATCTAACAATACCATGCAAGGTATAGGAGAGGAGAGTAAACATTATTGACATTCTAGCTTGTAGCCTTAGCAAATCCAGCTTTCTTTTCATTTACAGACTGCTATTTAGGTAAACATTTGTTTTCCTTTGGGAAGACAAAACCTAAATGGTTTGACTCTCTTCCTTGATGTCTCTGGCTGTGCAATATGAGTATGTGCGAAAGATGGTATCAAGACTAAAGTGATCATAAGTAAAAACCTAAATATAGCACACAAAAACAATGATGAACACCACTCAGCAAGACTTCACCACGCATTAACACAAGCAAAGCTGTAAGATACTGACATACCAAGGTTATGAAACCTTAGTGAATTGTTGGTACAATGCTGCCAACCTAAAGGCACACTGGCAAGTTCATGAACTTAGGTGTCAGACCTTGTGTGATGAGAGCTTTGATGGTCATTCCAAAAGAAGAGTGCCAAAATTGCTTTGAAGTGTGGACTAGGTGCTGATATCAGTGCATAGCTTCTCAAGGGGTGTACTTCAAAGTTGACCATAGTCATATTCAACAATAAAGTATGTAGCACTTTTTCTAGGATTAGATGGGGAGCTTAATTGTCAGACTTCCCATGTAGCTTTTCTAATTTTTAACTAGGTGGATTCTCTTATGTGTATATTCAGTTAATATTTATTGCTTACTTGCTCTGTCCTAGGCATTGTCATAACAGCAAGGACAATAATAGCGTTATTCTTTCTCTTATTGAGTAGGAGCAGATGTTATCTAGGATCAATGCGTGTCGAGACACTTTTTCGTATGTAACCCTTCATTTTAAATATCTCTTTTAGCTCAGAATGCAAATTTCTGCTGAAAATGTGATAATAAATAGGTTCGGTACTGTGCACTTGAATGATGTACTTTTAAGAAACCTCTGTTCTAATACAATGGGAAATAATTGGAGGTTTGTCATATAAAGGAGAGGATGTGCTAGCTTTATTTGAAGCTTTGTTTTTGGCATGGGTTAATTTTCTGATGGCAAAACAGAAAGTTTCAAACCGTTTCTTATTTTTATACTTTTTCATCTGAAAGCCAACTTTCTCATCAGAATACCTATAAGATTCCTTACCAACTGACAGGAAAATTCAACTTTTAAGGAAAACTTCTTTAAGTAGTCCTAGTTTTAAAGGCAAGGTTTTAAAATAGACTGTACTATAAGTTATTTTTTAAAGGAAATCCTTGCAAATATTTTTTTTTAATTTTGGGTTAATATGAGTGTATATACATTTAGGTAAATATTGGTTTCTTGATGACATCAGGATGCCTAAGTAAATGTTGCAAGTTTCCACATATAAGAATGGTATATAACTATCATCCTTATCTTTCTACTTAAGTAAGAACAAAAATTATAATAACACGGTCCTATGCCGAGTGACACTGCCTATTTTATGTTTGTATGAGTCTCTTACTTTTTGGTTTATAACTGACCTACATAAGACAGAAGAGTTTCAGTAGTGGTCATGAGCTAACATATTAAGAGTTTCTTTATAGATATCTCATCTAAAATTGAGACTCCTTTTGACCTATCTCAGTATGCTTAGAGGCAATTATTTGTGTGTCTCTGTGTGCGTGTGCACGTGCACAGTAAGTGGATTATCCTAAAAGGTTTTTAATCCATTGACATTGTCACATGGAACAAATAAGGCTGAGAATGAGAGTATAAAATACCCTCATTACGAACTTAATAAAAGTCTGTGTTTAAAATTTAGATTACCAGAGGCAAGATGGTAGAAAACTCATACTTTCTGGTAAATTATCTAGAAAATTTAAAAAACATAGTCTTAGAAGGAGAATGCCCCATAATTTCCCATGAAAATCTATAAAACATTTTACAATCTTGTGTACATGTTATACACAATGTTTTGCTTAGTAGGGAATACTCTATCACATATACCCAATCTACATGTAAGATTGTTTTCTTAGGGTGGGCCATATGTGGCTTTAAGATGGACATACATTTTCATTTAGTTCTCATGAGACTCTTCAATAATGGACACATTTCAATGTGGTAGTTAAAGAAAATGGGTACAAGTAGCCACTGAAGTAATTTATGGAAAAGAGAAAAATCATTAAGACTTATATTTATGAAAGTATTTAATTATTTATCAGAAGATTTACTTTGTAGAGTATAAATGTTGTCCAGTTACAAACTTATGGTTATTTGATTATTTCCTTAGTGTCTAAGTTGGAGAAAAATGCTAGAACAGAATTAAATTTGAATGCATTTTGCAATGTGAATTCTAAACCTATTTTTCTTTAAAATAGAGTTCCTCCTGAAATGATTAAATATGAATGAATCTTCAGTTACCACATTTCCATGCTATTGTAGGTGTCAAAGGAGAAAGAAATATTTGACAACTTATTTCAACTTTCTGTGAATAAAAATAATGTCCAAGAAAAACATTTGCATTTCAAAATTGTCAAATTATGTCATAGCATGGCCTTCCCTTAGAATAATATATGTAAACATATTTCCCTGCCATTCTCATGTAGTACAATAGCAGTTGAAATGATTAATCAGATTCTGATTCTAAAGCTCTGTAGTAAAGATGCAAATTGTTGATGCCTATCAAATAGCCTTGATTAGGTTGTTTAAATTCAAAAGTGATTACTTTTTAAGGTTTACATTTGCTGTGTGGAAAATATGGCAAAATTAAACAATACATTGTTGCATTTTACTATATCAAGGAGATTAATCTTTCTAAAGAAAGGGCATTCGAGATTATCAGAATTTATTTTTTGTATAATTTTTTTTCTTTTCTTTTTCTTATTTTGAGGCAGAATCTTACTCTGTTAACTGGGGTAGAGTGCCTCTGGCATGCTAGCTCACAGCAACCTCAACTTTTTAGGCTAAAGCACATCTCTCGCCTCAGCTTCCCCAGGAGCTAGAACCACAGGTGCCTGCCAAAATGTGTGGCTATTTTTTATTTATTTATTTATTTATTAGTAGAATTGGGGTCCCATTCTTGCTCAAGCTGATCTCAAATTCCTGAGCTCAAGCAATCTACACTGGCAGCCTCCCAGAGTGTTAAGATTATACTAACGTCAGGTATGAGCTGAGGCTCCTGGCCTTTTATGTTTTTCTGTTTCTTTAAAGCCAGTATATA
>NW_003852459.1:134896-136912 GCF_000181295.1 Otolemur garnettii | reverse complement strand
AAAAAAAAAAAAATGATATATTACTTGGACAAAGTATAGATTGATTTGTCTATTTCTGAAAACTGACCTCATATATTATGGTAAAAAATTATTAATTTAAATGGGAGTTTAAAATGAAAGCAATCATTTTATTATTTTGCATTATCATCAGAATTATAAAATATGTAATAGATGCCTTGATATTTTTAAAGGCATTTTTCATGATATCTATTCTTTGTTATTTTAATTTTTTCTTTTTATGGTTGTAGATTTAGAAAGAATAATTGAAGAGGCAAATCTCTGAAAGATCATTTATTTTCAATTTATAATTATTTTTTCCTCCTAGATAGATAGTGTAGGCATATTTCATTTTTATTGTGCTTTGTTTTATTGCATTTCACAGATATTGTGGTTTTTACAAATTGAAGGTTTGTATCCAGCAAGTGTGTTTTTCCAACAGAATGTGCTCACATCGTGTCTCTGTGTCACATGTTAGTAATTTTCACAGTATTTCAACTTTTTAATTATTACATCTGTTACAGTGATCTGTGGATCAGGGATCTTTAATGTTACTATTGTTTAATTGTTTGGGATGCCTACTCTACTGACCAGCCATTTCCTATCAGCTCTATCCATCTCCTCTGGCCTCCCTATTCTGTGAGACACAATAATTGAAATTTGTCCAGTTAATAACACTATTGTGGCCCTTAAGTGTTTGAGTAACAGAAGGATTCACACATCTCTCTTTAAATCAAAAACTAGAAATGAGTAAGCTTAGTGAGGAAGGCATGTTGAAAAGTAAGATATGCTTTAATTCAGGCCCTTTGTGCCAGTTACCCATGTTGTGAATGCAAAGGAAAAGTTCTTGAAGGCAATTGAAAATGCTGCTCCAGTGAACACATGAATGATAAGAAAGTAAAATAGCCTTCTTGCAGATAAGGAGAAAGTTTTAGTAGTCTGGACAGAAGATAAAGGAACCACAATATCCCTTTAACCAAAGCCTAATTCAGAGGAAGGCCCTCCCTAACTTTCTTTATTCCATAAAGGTTGAGATAAGTGAGGAAGCTATGGAAGAAGAGTTTCAAGTTAGTGGAGGTTAGTTCATAAGGTTTAAGAAAAGACATTGTCTCCATAACAAGGTGAAACATCAAGTTATCCAGAAGGTGCAGAAAGTTATTCTAGCTATGATAATTATTATTCTAGCTATAATAATCAGCACACAACAGATTTTTCAATACAGACACAGTAACCTTCTACTGAAAGAAGGTGTCATCTGGACTTTTGTAGCTAGAGTGGAGAAAGCAGTCCTGGCTTCATAGTTTCAAAGGACAGGCTGAGTCTCTTAGTAGGGCCTAATGCAGTAGGTAACATTAAGTTGACCAATGCTTATTGACCATTTGAGGATCCTAAGGCTGTTAAGAATTATGCTAAATCTACTCTGCCTGTGCTTTATAAATGAAAAAAATAAAATAAAAACAGCCTGGATGACAGTATATGTGTTTACAGCATGTTTTACTGACTATTTTAAGCCCATTGTCAAAACCTAATGCAAAGAAGATTCCTTTCAAAATATTAATGTTCATTAACAATGTACCTGGGCATTCAAGAGCATTAATGGAGAGCTACAAGGAGAATGTTGTTTTTATGTCTGCTAATATAATAGCCATTCTGCAGCCCATGGATTGAGGAGTAATTTTAACTTTCATATCTTGTTATTTAAGGAATGCATTTCCTATTGATATAGCCGTCATAGACCGTGATTCCTCCCATGGATCTGGGCAAAGTAAATTGAAAACCCTCTAGAAAGGAGGCACCATCATAGGTCCATTAAGAACATTCATGATTCGGCTCAGTGCCTGTGGCTCAAGCAGCTAAGGTGCCAGCCATGTACACCCAAGGTGGCGGGTTCAAATCCAGCCCGGGCCCACCAAACAACAATGACGGCTGCAACCAAAAAAAAGCCAAGCGTTGTGGTGGGCGCCTGTGGTCCCAGCTATTTGGGAGGCAGAGGCAGGAGACTCGCTTGAGCCCAGGAGT
>NW_003852459.1:128012-133612 GCF_000181295.1 Otolemur garnettii | reverse complement strand
TTCAGTTATAAGGAATTTAGGTATACTTTAGTTTTTTCGTTTTGGATCATTGGTAATGATACCGGAGTTCCAGGCTCTTGGTCTGGGCGGTTTGAAGAATGAAGGGACAGACCACAGGATCAGCAGTAGGTTAGGTTTTATTTAACAATACAAGTGTTAAAGCTCCCACAAAGAACCAAACCTCCTTGTTCTCCTGCTCTCCCTTTGAGGTCTCTGTATTTGGGCTCTGTGCTTAGGGGCTTATATAGTGGCAGGTCCTTGTGAGTTAGGGTCAGTTGTCCACTGAGCTTTTTGGTCTTGAAAACAGACCAATCAGGGATGCACTGGAGGAATTGACTCACCAGAAGTCCACGTGAGGAGACAAGGCAGTGCAAGTGTCTTCCCCCACTCGTATCCAGCTGAATTGCTCCATTCACAGCAACAGCAATAGGTCCAGGGCCAAGGTGGCCAGTCTCGGTGCCAGCTTGTCTGGCATCATTAAGACCAGCAAATCTTACTTGCCAAAACAGCAAAAGTCATTAAATGTCATGGTTGATTTTTATGTCAAGAAAAATATTCTAGTTGCCTACATTCTATTTATTTGAGGGGCATACTGTATGATGCTGCTGTTTATATTAGATATGTCTAGACCTTGGCATAAATTCCTAGAATGTTGTAATTTTCTACAACCATTATGGTAACTACCCCATAATGATAATGACCACTACATTTCTAAAAATGTGCTTATAGCAATCTGTAATTTACCCATAACTTTTGTTTTGTAGTATCTTAGTAGAAATTTTTTGAAGTTGCAACCCATTACAAAGAGTCAAATACCAAAAACACAAATCAACCTCTGGTTGATAAATTATAGATATTCTGGTATATACAATGCCATTGAGTTAAAATTATGTACTGTCATGTTCTGAAGATTACATGGTATTCTGCTTAACATCTCTTTAATAAAGTTAACGGACTTTCTAAGCCACTGCCTCCTACCCATTTGTAAATCATATACATTTAATCTAGTAGGTCATTATTTAAAGTCACTAACCTCTAATTTTCTGTTATCAGTACTTTTGCAATCTAGATCATTTGCAGTCACCTCACGTGAAATGATTATGATTGGTAATTTTCTCATTATATGTGTAAAAAATTTAAATTGCTTTCAGGAGTAATGCAGTTACCTTTGAGAATTTGTAGTTTAGACCTAAGACAATGTTTCATGAATTTTACTTGGAAACAGAAACTTGTCGACAAGATAAAAATGGTTTGTTATAGGGAATATAGTGAAATTCCCAGAATCATTTTTATTGAATTCTTTCTATTTATGCAAAAAATTACATCCACTTCAGTGAAAATGGCATTTTTTTTCACAGCTAAAATTCTATTTTTATACATATCAATAAGAAATTAGGTAAATTCTAGAATTTCTTCCATGCCTCAAGTTAGCCCCTTTTTCTCTATTATTTTTTAAAATTTACCTTCATCTCATTCTATCTGATTAATTAATGGGTTGATCTGATTTAATTAACTTTCCTCGTAGATCCTTTTATAATTCCCTTGTGTCCTCTTTCATCACAAGAGAGCACATGTTAATATGAGGAACGTATTCTTTAGATTGTTTCTCTTAATGTGTGTAATTATAATAAATTATATATTATATAAACACTTATACTAATATACTTAAGCAAACAAAAACTGAATTATTTTGTCCTCTGTTTTACAATCTCTAATTTTCTCACTCAAGAAATACCTCATGTAAATATGGTCAAGTGAACTGATAATTATTCTTTCAATAGGTGAGTGCTGTATGTAGTGGATGTACCATATTATATTTTGTTAATTCATTATTGATTAAAAATAGCCTTGCTTCCAGTTTTTTTCTATTCTAAATTATACTAAAATAATAATTTTCATACATTTTATTCTTATCTGGTACAGTTACTTCATAGTTTTAACATAGTATCTAGGAATAAATGATAAAAGAAAAGTGAAGTATCTAGCTTACTTATGTAGACTGTTTCGATTAGGTGTATTTTTTAATGTTTATTTTTTCTATATTTTTAATACTATACAAATTAGAATATTGAATTTTTTTGAGTATTACAATTTGGGACAGTTTAAGTCTAAGATAAACTTAAGATATATCATAAAATATGACATGTATATGAAACATATAAACTTGTTTCAAACCTGAAACTTTAAGTAAAATGTTATCCAATGTACTCAGTCTTACTATGAAACTAATTTATAGCTTTCATAAGAAAGCTGTAACCCAATTATAGCCCAAGAGGAAGGGAAAAAGTGAGAGGGAGGGGAGAGGAGGGAGGAGGATAGGTGGTGGGAGGGTAATTAGTGGGACCACACGGGTACATGTGAAATTTACTAGGTGTAGAATATAAATGTCTTAACACAATAACTAAGAAAATGCCTTGAAGGCTGTGTTAACTAGTTTGATGAAAAGATTTCAAATTGTAAATACAACCAGCACATTGTACCCCATGATTGCATTAATGTATACAGGCATGATTTAATTAAAAAAAAAAAGATTAAAAAAATAAAAAATAAAATGTGAGTAGTTATCAGAGAAGAATTAGTTCAGAATTATGCACATTGCTCATCATGGGATTTATTCCAGTGTACAATTCTTTGCAATTGATAAAAATAGTATTGATTTAAGTAATGGCTGGTGATAGAATATATATTTATTTAATCTTAATATTTTTTGAATGGCAAACAGTAATTGTTAACAAATTAAATCAGTGATAATGCAAGATGGTCATAACGTTTATGTGCAAATATACTTGTCTATTTTGAATTGCATACAAACTTTATGGCCACCCAATACTTTATATTTGAGAGTTGGAATAGGCATTGGAAATTAATTTGTTACTCCAGAAAATCTTGACATTTTAAAAAACTTTTATTTCTTATCAGTCTTTTATCCAATGACTATTTTCTTTCTAGGCTCTTAAACCTAACATAAAGTTTTTTTGTGTGTTTTTGGAGTTTTTTACATTAAATATTATTGCTTCATGTTTTTCCATGTTGTCTCCTACTGTGACTTAAGTTTTTTTTTTTAGTATCTCAACCTGTGCTAAGTTTATAGGTGTTATTCATTCTATGTAAATTTACTGTGTTGAATATTTCCTGTTTATTATGTAGCACATATCTATGTTTCAATGTAAGTTCACTGAAGCCAGATTTGGTGGTTTCCATATTTTATAGCATTTTCTGAGTACCCAGTGAACTGAACTTGGTAACTATTAAAAAATAACAAAATTCAGTATGCTTCAAAAACTAGTTTGGCACCGCATCACTGATAGATGACTTTAGTAGCTTTTCATCCATTAAGCATAACCTAGTAGAAACATTATTTAGTGGAGAACAACATGCTAAAAACAGTTTTAAGTTACAGTATTTGTATAAACAGGATAGTATCATTCCATCTTTTTAAATTGCCAAACAAAGATCTACTAAGCTTAAGGAATCTGTTAGATAACATGTTTCAAGTTCAGTAAAGTGGGATCTTTTAGTCAAAACAAATCCATTATTCTAGCACATTTCATGCTCCTTGAAAAGAGATGTATAATATATAAAGAGTCCTTTATTGAAAGGATTTTCAGTTCACTAAAAAAAAAAAAAAAGAAAGAAATTACAACTTAGGAACAACCAATTGCCTAACATGTTTTCAGCTCACTGAAACAGATTTACTACTCAGAAACAACCCATTATCTAACATGTTTCTGGTTCACTGAAGACAGATTTACAACTCATACGTAGCCCATTATCTAACACAGTTCCAGCTCACTGAATATTGATTTAGGATTCATAAACAGCCCATTATCTGACAAATTTTCAGCTCACTGGACAGATTTGCAAATCATAAACAACCTATTATCTACCACATTTCTAGCACACTGAAAATAGATTTACAGTGTATAAACATCCCATTATCTCACATGATTCAGTTCGCTGAAGATTGATAAAACTCACTAGGAACCCCAAAGAGTCAGGGTTCTACATTAGACAGAAAACAAAGAAACAAACAAGCCAACGAATAAATGTAAACTGCTTTGTACAAAACAAGTTTGACCTTAATGTACAATTTTATAATAGATATGCATAAAAGTTTAATGTTTATTATTTTCAATCTTCCAACTGTATATAAAAGCAAAAAATCTGGTGAATTAAAGATATGCTAACTGCATTTTGTGGCTTTAAAAAAAACATTTCAGTGTCAATTTATGGAAATTTAGGATATGAAAAATTATTGTTATGGATAGTTTGCATTTTAATAACCTTAATTTATTTTCAATCATTTTTTAATTCTTATTCCATTGTATTGTATATAACCCTTAGAATACATTAACTTATTTAAAATGCCTAATACAATAACTTCAATTGGGTATTGTTAAAACAAATATTATAAGCAAATAAAAGATTAAGTTCATTTTGGATATAATAAATTTAACATTAAATATGTTTACTGACAGTTAATTTATTTTTACGTTATAATGTGAAAACACCATATTTTTACTCGTCAATAGCCAGAAGCCATACCTTTAGTTTAAGTCTTTCATTCCAAATTTAACAAACCCAAATTTTGGAAGACACAGTAAAAAAAATACCTCATTTAAAATAGTGTAAATTAGTATTTACAAATTATTATTTACACTATTAAATAATAAAATTAACACTATTAAAACTATTTTAAAAACTATCTGAAACAGTTTTTAAAATATAAAATATTTAAATGTTGCATAATTTGTAAATACATAGTAATTTATGGTTGTGTTTTGATACCTCTGAAACTTTTTATTATGGAGATTTTCAAATAAGCACAAAAATGAGAAGAAAGTTCCATTAACCCAAGGAGCCATAGATTAGTTTCAACTAGTACCAACAAATGGCCAATTCTGCTTCATCTGTTCCTTCCTTCTCCCCATTACACACACACACACACACACACATGTGTGTGCGTGTGCACGCGCACGCACTTTACTATTGGGTTACTTTGAAGCATAATTCTAGACCAAGAGTTATCTGTATCAGATAAAGACTCTTGTTAACACAATCACAGTATCAGATAAAGACTTGTTTTTAACACAATCATAATGATACTATATGTGCATTAAAATAATTCCTTAATATATATCATTTAATTTCTAGTTTAATAATGATTCCATTTGTGTTTTTTTATTTGTGTAAATGTTTGGGATACATGTGCAATTTTGTTACATGTATAGATTGTAGAGTGGTCAAGTCAGGGTTTTTAGGGTGGCGGCCATCACTCCAATAATATCCATTGTACCCATTAACTAATTTCTTATCATCCCCACCCCTCCCACACACTCACCTTTTTGAGCTTCCATTGTCTATCATTCCATTTTCCACATGCAAGTGTACACAAGTTTTAGCACTATCTTATGAGTGAGTGGGATGATGCATATTTGACTTTCTGTGCTTGGCTTGTTTGACTTAATATAATGGACTCAAGTCCAATATATATTGCTGAAAAAGATAAGATCTCCTTCCTTTTTAAGGCTGAATAGTATTCTATTACATAAATTTACCACATTTTCTTTATCCATTTCCCCATTGCTGGACATTTGGGT
>NW_003852459.1:124341-127476 GCF_000181295.1 Otolemur garnettii | reverse complement strand
TATATATATATATATTTTTCATTCTCCTATTCTACATGTAGCCTGTTCACTCTGTTAATTATATCTTTTGTTGTATAGAAGCTTTTTAGTTAAGTCTCATTCGTCTATTTTTATATTTGCTACTCATTCTTTTAAGGTCATAGTCATAAGTTCTTTGCCAAGACTAATGTACAGAAGAGTTTTCCTCTTTGTATTGTATTTTTTGTAGTTTTAGGTATTAACATTTAAGTTTTTAACTCATCTGGAGTTGAGTTTTGTATATGGTGAATGATAAGGGTCCAGTTTCATTCTTCTGCCTATGACAATGCTGTTGCTCCAGCGCCATTTACTGAAAAGTGCGTCCATTCCTTAGTGTATGTTATTTTTGATTTTGCCAAAGATAGGTGGCTATAAAGACATGGCTTTATTTCTGGGTACCCTATACTGCTTCACTGATTTATGTGTCCATTTTTAGACTAGTATCAAGCTATTTTGGTTAATATAGCCTCCTTGTAACATAACTTGAAGTCAGGTAATGTGATGCTTCCAGCTTTGTTCTTTTTGCATAGGATTGCTTTGGATATTTGGGCTTATATTTTTTATTTCATATAAATTCTAGGACTGTTCTTTCTAAGTTTAGTGAAAAATAAGATTGGTATTTTGATAGGGATTTAATTGAATCTATAGTTTGCTTTGGCATTATGGGCATTTTAACTGTTAGTTCATCTGATACATGGCCATGGAATGTTTTTCAGTTTGTTTGTGTCATCTACAATTTCTTTCATAGTGTTTGCAGTTTTGTTAGAGATCTTTCACCTCTGTAGTTAAATTTACCCTTGGGTAATTTTTTTGTAACTATTTCAAATATGACAGCCTTCTTGATTTCTTTCTCAGCTAGATCATTATTTGCTGAATAGAAATGCTATATTGGTTATATATCCTGCAATTTTACTGAATTTATTTTTGAATGTGAGAGTTTTTTGGTGTTGTCTTTGGGCTTTTCTAGATTTAAGATCATATTTTCAGCAAACAGGGATAATTGTACTTCCTCTTTAATTTAGATGCCTTTTATTTATTTCTCTGGCCTGATTGTTCTGACCAGGACTAGTACTTGATTGACTGGGAGGGGTGAGCATCCTTATCTTCTTCCAGGTCTTAGAGGAAATACTTTTAACTTTCCCCCCCACTCAGTATGATATTAGTTGTTGATTTGTCATTATGATGTTTATTATTTTGAGGTATAGTCTTTCTATGCCTAATTTTTTGAGGTTTTTGAAGGGATGCGGAGTTTTTTTTTTGGGGGGGAAGAATGCTGAATCTTATGAAATGCTTTTACTATATCTATTGAGATGATCATAAAGATTTTGTCTTTCTTTTGATATTATGTATCACTTTTATTGATTTTTGTATGGTGAGACATTCATTCTTTCATTCCTATTATAAAACACATGTGGTAAAGATATATTATCTTTTTATTCTGGATTACCAGTTGGCTAGGATTTTTTTTTGAGAATTTTTGCATCTATGTCCATCAGGGTTATTGATCTGGATTTTCTTTTATGTGTGGCTTCTTTGGTTTTAGTATCAGGGTGATGATACTGGCCTCATAGGCTGTATTAGGATGAATTACCTCCTCTTTATGTTTTTGGAACAATTTCAAGAGGATTGGTATTAGTTTTTTCTTTGTACTTAAAGTAGAATTCAGCTATGAATCTATCTGGTCCTAGGCTTTTCATTGCTGGGAGACTTATTCATGATTCAGTCCTGCTGCTTGCTTTTAGTCTGTTTATGTTTTGTTTCTTCCTAGTTCAATCTTCCAGGTTGTATGTTTCTAGAAATTTATCCATCTCCTCCAGGTTTCCTAGTTTGTGAGAATAGATTTATTCATAGCATTCTCTAATAATCTTGTAATAATATGATCAGTTGTAACATCTTTTTTATTTCTGAATTTTTAAATTTGTGTCTTCTCTCTTCATTTGTCTTGCTAGGATTTATCAACTTTGTTTATCTTTTTTAAACAACTTTTTGTGTCATTGATCCTTTGTATTTCTTGTGTCATTTTATTTAATTCTAATCTGACATTTGTTGTATTTTTTCTTCTGCTAATTTTAGGTTTGGTTTTCTAGGCCTGTGAGGTATGTCATTAGGTTGTTATTTTGTAATATTTCTACATTTGTGATGTAGGGTATTTAATGTTGTTCTTAGCACTGCTTTTCCTGTATCACATAGGCTTTGGTATATGTGCTTCAATTTTCATTTGTGTCAGGTTTTTTTTTTTTTTTTCATTTCTGATTTGTTTGTTGACTCAGTCGTCATTGGGGAGCATGTTTAATTTTCACATGTTCCTCCTGGTGTTAATTGATAGTTTTATTTTTTTGTGGTCTGAGATAGTTGATATGATTTTGAATTTTAAATATTTGTGTAAGCTTGTTTTGTGGCTTCATATATGTTCTATTTGGAGCATGTTCCAAGTACTCCTGAAAAGAATATGTATTGTGCAGTAGTTGGGTACAATGTTCTGTAAGTGTCTTTCAGGTTCATTTGGTTTAAAGTCCAACTTAAGTTCCAAGTTACTTTGTTGATTTTCTGTCTACATGATCTGTTTAATACCAAGAGTGGGAAGGTTAAGTCCTCAACTGTGGCTGTATTACTATCTGTCTATCTCTCTGTTTAGGTCTAGTAGTATTTGATTTATAAAACTGGGTGCTCCAGTGTTGAATACATATGTATTTATAACTGCTGTATCATCTTGTTGAAGTGATCCCTATGTCATTGTATTATAACCCCTTCTTTGTGTGTGCGTGTATGAGTGTGTATGTGTGTGTGAATAAGGGTATGTGTGTTTGAGTGTGTATGTATGTGTATATGTGAATGTGTGTATGAGTGTGTATGTGTGTGTATGAGTGCATGTATGTGGGAGTTTACTGTTTTTGAATCAATGTCCATTTCATCTGATGTGACCCTGCTGCTGCTCTGTCTTGGCTTCTGCTTCTATGGCTTCATAAGTAATGTGAATTTCTTTTAAGTAGCATATAGGTAGATCATGGGTTTTAAATTCATCCACCACTTTATATCTTTTAACTGAAGCATTTTAATTCATTTCTGTTCTAAGTTAATACTCATATATGGGATTTTGTTCTTTCACATTGTTTTCTA
>NW_003852459.1:122398-124054 GCF_000181295.1 Otolemur garnettii | reverse complement strand
CCATTAGATACCTTTCTTTTCTTCCTTTGTGATTGCTTTTCCAGTGTGTTTTCTGGATGGTGAATGTTAGCATCTTTTCACTTCCAAATTTAGGACTCCTTTCAGCATTTCTTGGAGGGTCATTCTAGTGGTGATGAATTCCCTCAGCATTTGCTTATCTGGGAAAGCATATTTCTCCACCATGTATGAAGATTAAATTTGCTGGATATAGAATTCTTGACTGATTTTTTTTTCCTATAGCACTTTGAATATATCATCTCATTCTCTTATGTTCTAAAAGGTTTCTATTAAGAATTCCACTGTTAGCCTGATGGGGTTCTCTTTATAGGGGACTAGAGCCTTTTCTTGTGTTAATTTTAGAAGTCACTTTCTTATGTTCTTTTTAGACATTCTAATTATAATGTGCCTTGGTGAAACCATTTTTTGTGTTGTATTTGCTTTTTTTGCACTACATTTTCCTGTATCTGGATTTCTAAATCAATTGCTAGACTTGAGAAATTTTTATCTATTATTTTATTAAATAGATTTTCTAAAGTGTTCAATCTCTCTTCATCTCTGGAAATATTGTTAATTCATAAATTCAGTTTCTTTATGTAGACCCAAAAATCTCAAAGGCTTTAATCACTGTTTTTTATTCTTTAAACATTTTTTTTTTCTGATTGGATCACTTCTAAAGACCTGACCTTGAGTTAGTAAATTCTTTTTCTGCTTATTTTAGTCATTTTTTGAAGCTCTCCAATATATTTTGTATTTCTTTTAATCAATGAATTTTTCAGTTCCCGAATTTGAGGGTTTTTTTAGATATCTGTATCCTTGCTAAATTTTTAAATTTATGTTCTGTTTGATTTTCTGAGTTCTTTGTATTAGTTTTAAGATTTTACTTGCATCTCCTTGAATGTTTTTAAAAAAGAGATATTTCAAACTTATTGAATTCTTTACCTAGGAATATAGGATTTTTTTCTTTTCTTTTCTTTCTTTTTTAGGATGTACAGCTGGAATGTTACTGTGTTTCTTTTGAATTGTCATGTTGTCTTGGTTTTTCAAATGTCTGCTGTCTTTTTATTGACTTCTGTTCATCTGATGTAATTGTTGCTTTATCTTATTTTTGAATTTATTTTCATTGTGTGTGGGGGGATTTTTTCATAGAAATGTGATTATTATATTAGTTGGTTAGGGCTCTTAGGGTTTGTTTCTGGATTCATGAAGTCTTAGTGTGATTTCCTTGGTCAGTGGTGTTGGTGATTTCCTTGGTGTGTTTGGGTGTGGTTATTGGAGGACACTATGGTGAAGTTATTCTGGGGACTAGAAGAATGCCATCTGAGTTTTTCCTCAGGTTTCTGTGGTAGCAGTGAGGGGCTAAGCATGTCTATCCTTGGGCTGGCAGCTGTTTTCGTGGTTCCAGGAAGACCAATTCTTATACCTCCTAGTGTTTTTCTTGAGTGTTGGTTGTAGCAGCAATGTACCTGGAGGGTAAGTGGACTCTTAGCTCCTGAGAAGACAGCATGATGTGGGAGAAGGCAGTGGTGGTGAAATGCTCATCTAGATCCTAAGCCCTGTGTACGTTTCTTGGTAGTGGTATCAATGGGCTATACAGGCTGGCCTCAGGGCCAGTAGTTGACACTTGTGGTAGTAGTCAGCTGAGGTGGTAGCAGTAGT
>NW_003852459.1:122053-122378 GCF_000181295.1 Otolemur garnettii | reverse complement strand
AGTAAGTGAAGCTTGCCAGAGCCAGGCCAAGCAAGCTTTTTCTCAGGCCTCCTAATGGTAAATGCCTACACCAGCTATGTTAGGTGAGGCCAAGTCACTCCTTTAGGCCCTGGTCAAATGTTTAGGTGAGGGATAATCTCTCTACATTGAGTTCCTGTGATAGAAAGAGCTGGACTGATCCTGGTGGCCAGAGCCTTGGCCAGCAGGTTGTGGACTTGTGTTCCTCCTGCACCCCAGTTTTTTGAGGCTTGCTACTCCATCTTGGGTACTATTGCTGACATGGCTGTTGCATCAGATTTAGGAGTTCATACCTAGCCCTGGGCTA